>NC_141072.1:7827515-8025015 GCF_041138505.1 Cibotium barometz | reverse complement strand
CACGATGAGGTGTGTTAACTCCTAAATAAATGTATCTTATATACAATTTCCTTTGTCTTCTCTTTTGTATACATATGTGTGTGATTGTGTGTGCACATACACACGTATGTGTGATTGTGTACTGTCTTCACGCGTGCATGTGTCGTGCAAGTGTCTTGATTGTGTGTATGTGCTAGTGTGTATTTGTTGTGTGTGTGTGTACATGGTGTGTATGTTTTTATTTATGTGTATCCATAGTGAGTGTTTGCATGTACGTGTGTGTGAGCATGTGAATATACTCATGTGTACATCTAGGTGTGTCCACGTGGTGCAGGCGTATATGTGTGGGTGAGTGTGTGCATGTCCATGTGTGTGCACATGTACTTGTGCATGTGAGTGTATTTATGTGCTTGTGTGCATGTGTACACGTGTGTATATATGCAAGCTTGAGTATGTGTGCAAAATTTCATATCTCTATGTGTTGCACGTGTGTCCATGAGTGCAAGTGTGTATGTGTGTTTGTATGCGTGTGTGCATGTATCATGTGCTTGTGTCTGTGTGCATGAACATTCATGTGTGTGCGTCAAACATACATATAAATCTATTTATATATACATGCTTACATACCTATAGATACACATATATACATAATATATATACATGTGTGTGTGTGTATTCTCTCTCTTACACATGCACATAATATAATATTAGAAGATATGTATGTGTGTGTGTGTGGAGGAGGGGGGAGGGGTGGGCAATTTGATTTCAAATGTATTATATATATAAGAAACTCAATAAGTAAATGGTTTGATGGTGACAACTAATTGCGACCCCCAATGCATCTAGGCGTGTGGGAAAGAAACCCCCAAACACTTGACTTCTCTTCTCCTTTCTCCTTTCCAAAAATTCTTCCTCTCCTTTCTCCACGTCAAGGGGTGAGGACTCATCCTTTATCTTGTAATAGATATATATTATTTTTTTTCTTTTGTTGATACTAAATATATATATATATATATATTTATTTATTTCTTCTCTAAAATTCTATCCCTTCTCTATCAACGGGAAATAACAACGCAGCAATTTTCCCTTTTCTCTCTTCTGTGTGCCTCTTCTGTGTGCCGTGGGGAGTTCGTTTGGGTTGGGTCCCTTGATAAAGGGTTAATTAAAGCTTTTAATAGCTTTAATAATCCTTTAAAAAGTTTAGAGAAAACTCACATGAAACCTAGGAAAGGCTTAAGCTACAGAGATTTTAATACCAATATAAACCTAGGGTAATACAAGATTTAAATTTTTGTAACACCAAAATTTAATTTTTTGTAACACCAATATAAACCCAGGGTAATACAAGATTTAAATTTTTGTAACACCAAAAGCTTTATAAGTTTTTATTAATAAAGCTTAAAAGCTATATAAAATTTATATAACAAACCTTATATATATATATCTCCACCTTTCGGCGCCGATGGGCCATTTTAGAGTTGTAGTCTGCTTTATGCTATGCGAGCAGTTTCAGATTATAAGCCTTGCCAAGCTTTATTTTATTTATTTATTATTATTATTATTATTTGAAGGTTTTTAAATATATAAATATATATAGCTATCTCTAGTGCCCCTTTTCCTCCCTTCAGTTTCAAATTGGCCATCGCCCATCTCTTTCACTAATGTGTACTGGCCACCATCATTTGCCACAAAGGTTTAAGCTTTGATTATCGAAGCCATGTAATAAATCTTTTTATTATAAAACTTATAATATACACATATATAAAAAAGCTTATAAGCTAAATATATTGATTGCTCTAATTAAGAAATTTTGTAATCAACCAAGATACACAAAGACTTTCAAGATTCTTCTACCATTGCTTTTTGGAGGTTAAATTAAGGATTTCAAGGACTACAACAAACATTAGATTTTTAAAAGTTTTGTCAAGGTTTGTTTTTTACAAACTTCATCAAGGGTTGTTAATTATCATAAGTCAACCTGGAGGACAACAACTTCTCTTCGACATACAAGCTTCCAACTTTTACGAATTACAGCTAAGTATTCAAGAAGATTAAAGGGTCCCGTGATAATTAATGTATATGCTTATAGATTCCTATGTTTGTGCAGTTTGTTTGTATGGCAGGGTGATTCCTAGAGTTCTTACACACCTAATGAACATATGCATGGTGACGGTTTATATGCTCATGGAATATGTGTTGATTTCATTAAATTATTTATTGGATATTTTATAGGTGAGGAGGACTTGGAAGATTTTAAGGTGGATGTGCACACATTATTAAGGTGGATGTGCACACATTATTATTTTGGAAGGCATTCATAATTACAAACAAGCTTTGTATATATGTGCTAGCTTGTGCATATCATTTTATTTATTTCCATAAGCTTAGGCTTAAAGCATAGAATTAGATAATATTTACTTTTTGATATTTTGTAAAGCTTGAAAGCTTTTCCCTAGCCCCAAGTAGTTTAGTAAAGATAAAACTCTCAATTTTGGGCAAACAGAGAGTATTGGCAAACAAAAGCACACTTTTTATGTTCTTATAGGTTATGCCCTATTATTGGAATTAAAATTCATAAATACTCATGTGTGGGGATAGGCAACACACATGAGGGTGCTCTGGATACAATCAAGTATTCATTGTTTTAGCTGACCAACACAAGACAACCAAGGTCATGCCTTTTAGCCTAGCAAATGTCCCAACCACATTTCAATGCCTCATTGCATCACTTATGAAGATTATCTGAGAAAAATTTACGAGAGCCATCTTGCTTCTCTCATTGTAGCCGATTACATCAAAGTATTCTTCCATAGCCTCAATCCGGTTACATCAAAGTATTCTTCCATAGCCTCAATCCACTTCTCCACTACTTCACCTAACTGCTCCCCTTCACCCTTGAAGGGACTAGGTTGGGATCTGTGCAGGGCTTTTTGAACATCCGGATCTATCTCTTCGTCATTGGTTAGAGGATCCAGTTGCCTTACACACGGGCCGCGCGCCTCATGATTTTAACAAAATGAGATTTTCGTCAACTTAACTTTGACAAAAGATTTATGATTATTTAATTTTTGTGATTTATTCTTTAAACAGATAATTATTTCATCATACTTCATGAAACAAGATTTACTTTAATAATTTTATTAACTATATTCCACAATCATGAAAATAATTTAGAATTTTTTTGCAAGACATCGTTTATTATCAAAAGTTTTCGATATATACATAGAGCATCACGACTCCCAAAATCACTGCCTCAATCTCATACGCATATAGAAGCAAAACTGCGAAGGAGACATACCATGGTACACACACAATTCATTACAGAAAGAGGTGTTGTAATTCTACTTATAGGGATAAAGCGGCTAAGAAGCCTAAAAACTCGGCATGAAATTTTGAAGTTCTTGGGTGAATGATCAAAGAGTTGTACATGCTGAACAAGCCCTAGCCTTATCCGAATCATGGCTAAGGAAATATTTTCCCTCAGCCTCTCACGCTAACTGGTACTCACATTAATACATCGTCCTCCAAAGAACCACATATACCGACGTCGCTCAATAGGATCAGGAAAGAAAAGACTCTCAAAATGACGTGCGAGTCTCACTCTGCTTACTCGGGTTGCAGAGCAGAGTTGATGAGGTGCTCGAATGCAAAGGCTATCATATCCTGACTCTGGGAGAGTTCGAGAATGCCAGATAGATTAGGGGTATCCATCTATAAATTTCCAATTCAATTTATGAGTTTTTAATTAATTTGAAGTTTATTCAACATAATATTAACAAGTGAAAACATTATTTTCCAGATTTACTTTAAAATTCTAAGCAATTTTTGTTACTGTTATGAACATTTATAACAGCGCTCTGATACCAACTGTGAGATCCCACTTCCCCCTCTGCACACACCGATTCCCAGTAAGCTGGTAGCGGAAGCAGCTCCCTCATGCGCGGGGCAGGGTTTCCCACTCGAGGTCTCGCCCTCGAATGTCTGGGCAGCACGAGATTAAGCTGGTGGTCATTTTGAAAACCAAAATCGAGGTAATTTTCCATGCCCGGAAAACGGGGACGATTCCACCATTGAGTTTCTTAACGATTTTTCTAACGAGGTCAAGATACTGAACTAACCTTCATCTGATTAAACCATATAGAAGGAAAACAATTACAAACTTATCTTGAAGGAATCAACGCTTTTTTCCTAATTGAATTAGGCACAGCCGTTGATCTATTCATTAGAGAAGTCTTCAGGCTTTTATTTAACTACTCAAGTTCTAAGCGTATTCCTATTAATCAATTTTATTATTAAAACTCTACTGATTCCAGCCGATTCGGCCCATGGGTTAGCCACCGCCCTGGAATTAGTAGAACAAGACAAGTACTCACCCACCCATAATTGAATGCCTTTCTTAACTTTTGCTTTAGAATACAGATACTCACACACTCCTCTTTAAACTTTAACTTTTAAAAACAATCCATTGATAAACAATTATTGGTTACAGATGTCATAACTCAAAATTTCCATTCAATCCTTGTTTCTCACAAAACAGTATCACTATGGACTCTCCGTTGAGACCAGCAGGTCAGCAAACGAGATCCAGTAAATAATAGATTACAATAATTTTCTGCTCATCATACATATATATATCTTCCACAACATACGCATGGGTGTCCTAAGCACCGTGAGCCCATACATCACCTGGTCAGAACCCTCTAGGATCCTCCTTAGGTGTCCTGGAACTTCACTCAGGGACCGCTTTCTCGACCCTCGCCCATCATACCGGAAGCACACAATTTTTCACTATACCCAAGTTGGTCAAGACGTGGGCAGGTTTTTGCTGTGTGAGCCGTCCTTTGAAGACTCCCCGCCAGCTGTTGCAACCGAACTTCCCTTCGAAAAACACATATACCACCTCCAGCATTCTGGCGTAAGACAGTCGTTTAAGAAAATAGGGTTTCTATGCAAGTTTTCAGTTTTGATTTTCTTTTGAATATAATGGGTATATCTTAAATCCGTATCCCAATACTTCTAGATCACAGGTCTAAAATTCCAATAGAATTTCTTGCATTCTGTAACCTTGATCCTCACATCAGAATTAAGGGTCTTAACTTGATTTCAAATTCGGTGGGTGATTTAAGTGATTTCTTTTGAACTAGTCACATCATCTTTTCTTGAAACTGACGAAGGACTTATGTCTTGGTCATAGTCTGATTCAGGGTTTGAGTCTGGAAAGGTTCTCCTGAACTATCTTTCTCGAAGGGTAATATTTCAATTACTACTTTACTGAATTTTATTTATTGAGTATTTTGCTTAACTGAATTTAAAACTAATCATGAATTCCTATGAGAAATAAATTAATCATTTATCTAAAATTCTGACTTCGATAGTTTTTCTGAATTTTCTCATTACTATCCTAGAGAATATGAAATGGTAGAATTTTCTCTCACAGAGTATTTACTTATTCATTTACCAAGATTCATGGGATTAAAACATAGGATTAAAGAGAACTCTTATTTTGATATAAAAAGTCTGTATGCATCTATTTATGCATACAGACTTCTATGGAAATAAAACTTTTAAAATCCAACTTCTATGGAAATAAAACTTTTATATAAAAGAAAATCCTTTTATGCATCTATTCATGTAAAAAAATTATTTTGATGAAAGTAACACTTTTAAAATAATGAAATTTTCTTTTATGCATGAAAATCATTATTAACAAAAGTAACACTTTTATAATTAAAAAAAATTCTTTTATGCATCATTTTATGTATGAAAATCAATATTGATGAAAGTAACACTTTTATAATAATAAAAAATTCTTTTATGCATCTATTTATATATAAAAATCAATTTTGATGAAAGTAACTTTTTTATAATTAAAAAAAATTCTTTTAAGCATCATTTTATGCATGAAAATCAATATTGATGAAAGTAACACTTTTATAATAATAAAAAATTCTTTTATGCATCTATTTATACATAAAAATCAATTTTGATGAAAGTAACACTTTATAATTAAAACAAATTCTTTGGTGAAAGTAACACTTTTATAATTAAAAAAATTATTACCAATATGCATCTTTCTATGCATAGAATTTAATTCTAATGAAAATTACTCTTTTATAATAAAAAAATATCCAATATGCATCTTTCTATGCATAGAATCTAAATCTAATGAAAATCACTCTTTTATAATAAAAACATAACCAATATGCATCTTTCTATGCATAGAATTTAAATTTTAATGGAAATAACACTTTTTTAATAAAAATATTTCTACTATGCATTTTTCTATGCCTAGAATGAAAATAACACTTTTGGAATACACAAATGGTGGGGATTACTCTTTTTGAATAATAAAAGATAAAACTTATTTCACAAAATTTAAGAAAATTTTGCCATAACCTCCTTTGTATGGCAGATCATTTTTCAATTTTTTTTTAATCCTCAAGTTACTTAAAAATTATCCCAAATGGTTTAAAGCATTCTAAACTAATCAAATTTCACTTTTAAAAGAGAAACAATATGAAAAGTTTAATTCTACTAATTTGATTACTTTATCTAGGATAAAGAAAGGCTCAATTCAAGAATGAAGAGAGGGGGGAAGCCTTTCCAACAAGGCATAACATCATTTTTTCATTTTAAAGAAAAAAAATAGAAACCATTAAAAGGAATAAAGAAAAAGTAAGATTTCTAGCTTACTTGAATTTCTGTGAGCTTTCCTTTCGCTTGATGGTTTGAGGGATCTACTCTTGTTTGCAACAAGAGTGGCCACCAATTCTTTTGAAGAGGGAAAGGTCAAAAACTAATGAATTATCAATAAATTCACTGTTTTTGGCTCTGGGGTGGTGTAGAGTAGCAGTGCATAAAACACTATTAAGCTTCTACAAAGGGGGAGGCTTCTTTTTATAGAAAAGATTGAGCTTCTAACCAAGCAAACTGATTCTAGAATTTTCCAGATCAGTTTGGTCAATTTTTGACCATTTTTGGGTCAGTTTAGCTTACTTCATGGAACTAGACTTGAATTAGGAGAGAGGAGAGATGAAATATCTCAATATTTGAGAATTTAAGACTCCACCACACATGTGAAATAGGTGCCTCCTTCATGAGGGGGAATCACTCTTGAGGTGTCAAAAATTCATTTTTTTAGTATTTCCTTTGGTCCTTAGTCCACTCTTCATCTTATGTGAGTATTTACTCATTTTTACGGGGATTTTTTTTATTTCTTCAATTTATCTCCTCCATACATTTTGATGAATTTGGTTGGCCCCTCAGAATCTTAATTTAAAGTTTTCAGAAAATCTGGACCCTTAGGATAAGGCCTTTTAAACAGATTATAATTTATTTCTAATGTACCTTCTGAAAATCTTTTTGCACTTCTGTTTCGGGGGTATTTATTTTAATAAGAAGAGATATTTTTCCATCTAAAAATATCTAAAATCAGAATAATCTCTCTCTAGAACATTTTCTCTCTCTAGGCCAAAATAGGTAGAAACAAGATCTTTTATTATTCTGAAGAGGGAATTAATTACAGAGGGAAGATACTGGACATCTTGAGGGGCTGGGGAGGAATCTTACATTCTCTCTCACTTGAAAAATGCGAGATGTCCTCATCTCGCAAACGGGAGATAATCCCGCAACAGTTCGACTTCTTTCTCCCAGGTGGCATCTTCAAAAGGATAGAACTTCCATTTAACCAATAATTCTCTCAGAATTCTATTCCTGAGGACCTTTTCTCTAACATCAAGGATTTCTTCAGGTTGGAGTTCCATCTGCCCTTGGGTTGAATAAGTTAAGATTTCATCATCAAGCACATGATTCGGGCTTGGTGTATACTTTTTAAGAAGTCTGACATGAAATACATAATGTACTTTGAGATGAGGAGGCAGAAGAAGCTCGTAGGCTAAATCACCTACTTTCTTTGTAATCAAATATGGCCCACAATATCTGGGGGATAACTTCTTGTACTTCCCAAGAGATAGAGAACTTCTTTTAGGGCGTACTCAAATGAAGACCATATCTGCTTCTTCGAGTTTTCTATCTGACCTCTTCTTATCTGTATACTGCTTCTGTCTATCTTGGGCAACTTTTATATCTTTGCGAATTGACTGCATTTGCTGCTCCATGTCGTTAAGCATCTGGACATCTTGACCCTAAGCAATGGGTTGGACAAAGTTAATGGAGTTAAACAATCTTGTCCATACAGAGCTTTGAAAGGGCTCATCCCAATACTTCGGTGATAAGAAGCATTGTAGGCGAACTCGACTACATGCAGATAACTTAGGGGCTTCTTGGGTTCCCTGCCATAGCATGAGCAAAGTATATCTTCGATTACTTGGTTTACCCTTTCTGATTGACCATCGATCTCGGGGTGGTAAGCTGTGCTGAGATCCAAGAAAGTTCTTACTGCTTCAAAAAATGCAGTCCAAAATCTTGACGTGAACTTGGGATCTCGGTCACTTACTATTCTCTTGGGTAGGCCATGCAATCTGAAGATTTCCTTGAGGAACACTCTTGCCACATCCACTGTAGTGTAGGTTTCTTTTATTGGAATCAGATGGGCAACTTTGGTTAGTCTATCAACTACCGCGAAGATGGAGTTGTAACCTGATTGCACTGAAGGTAATCTAGTAATAAAATCTATACTTATACATTCCCACTTTATCTGGGGGATGTCTAATGGTGGATGTAACTTCCCAGGCATTTTTACTCTCTCGGCCTTGACTTTCTAACAGGTCAGGCATTGACGCATATGATTAAGCACATCCTTTTTTAGACCAGGCCAAAAGAAGCTTTTCTTCACAGACATGTAGGTTTTGATGAAACCTGGATGTCCTGCAATAAGGCTGTCATGGGCTTCATTTAGAATTTGACCCTTAGTTCCCTCATCATTGGGAATGCATAGCCTGCAATTATAATACATAATTCCATCATCTAGGCTCTACCCTTGAACTCGGTTCAACTCTTGTGGAGTTTTGCTTTCCTACATAAGTAGGGTAGCAATAGGACCAACGAATCTATCTTGCATGATCTTCTCTCTTACTTCAATAATCAAAGGATTTGACACTACAGTAATTGCAAGCAAGGAGGCTTTTCTATCTAGGGCATCTGCTACCACATTTTCTTTACCTTGGTGGTACTTGATTTCAAAATCAAATTCTTGCAGCGTTTGCATCCACCTTCTTTGGCGCATGTTGAGATCCTTATGAGCGAAGATCCACTTTAAGCTCTGATGATCTCTCTCATCAAAGTGAATCTTTGACCCTGTAGATAATGTCTCCACAACTTCAGGGCATACACACTGAAAGTAGGTCCAAGTCATGGAAAGCATAATTTCTCTCATGCATTCTGAGTTTTTGGGATTCATAGGCCACTGCATGACCTTCATGCATGAGTGCACCTCCTAGGGCAAAACCACTGGCATCAGTTATTACTACCTCAAAGGCTAGAGAGAAATCTGGCAACTTCAGAACGAGATTGGTTACCAAGGCAGTCTTTAGCTTATCAAAAGCACTCTGGCACCTGGCAGACCATTGAAACGGTGTATTCTTCTTGAGAAGATTAGTTAGGGGGTAAGCTATGAGAGCATATTTTGGTATAAAAGTTCTATACCAGCCAATCAATCCCAAGAATCCCCTGACTGCTTTCACTGTTTTTGGTTTAGGCCAATCTATAACTGCTTGGACTTTAGCAGAATCTTGAGAAATTCCATCTTTCGATACCAGAAAGCCCAAGTATTCAACATGGTCGGCAGAGAAAGTGCATTTGCTCTTTTTTGCAAAGAGTTAGTGCTTCCTTAGAATCTCAAGAACTTTTCTGACATGAGTTTCATGGTCAGCTGCATTCTTTGAGTAAATCAAAATATCATCAAAGAAAACAAGAACAAAATCATCCATGATTTCTCTGAGAATGTCTTGCATTAGGCGATTGAATGTAGCTCGGGCATTTATCAAGCCAAATGGCATGACAGTGAATTCATAATGCCCATACCGAGTATTGATGGCTGTCTTGGGATATCTTGCTCATTAATCTTGAGACTAGTAGGTCAGCAAAAGAGATCCAGTACAGATTACATTAACTTTCTTCTCTTCATACATATATATATCTTCCACGACATAAACATGGGTATCCTAAGCACCACGAGCCCGTGCATCACCTAGTCAGAATCCTTGAGGATCTTCCTTAGGTGTCTTGGCACTTCACTCAGGGACCGCTTCATCGGCCCTCGCCCATCGTACCAGAAGCACACCATTTTTCACCATACCCAGGCTCGTCAAGGCCCGGGCAGGTTTTTGTCGTGTGAGCCATCCTTTGAACACTCCCCACCGCCAGCTGTTGCAACCAAACTTCCCTTTGAAAAACACATATACCAATGCTCCCTCCAACATACTGGCGTAAGACAGTCCTTTAAGAAAATAGGGTTTCTATGCAAGTTTTCAGTTTTGATTTTCTTTTGAATATAATGGGTATATCTTAAATCCGTATCCTAATACTTCTAGATCATAGGTCTAAAACTCCAACATAATTTCTTGAATTTTGTAACCTTGATCCTCATATCAGAATCAAGGGTCTTAACTTGATTTCAGATTCGGTGGGTGATTTGAGTGAATTTTTCTGAACTGGTCACATCGTCTTTTCTTGAGACTGACGAAGGAGTTATGTCTTGGTCATAGTCTCATTCAGGGTTTGAGTCTGGAAAGGTTCTCTTGAACTATCTTTCTCGACGGGTAATATTTCAATTACTTTACTTTATTGAATTTCATTCATTGAGTATTTTGCTTAACTGAATTTAAAACTAATCATGAATTCTTATGAGGAATAAATTAATCATTTATCTAAAATTTTGACTTCGGTAGTTTTTTTGAATTTTCTCATTACTATCCTAGAGAATATGAAACGTTAGAATTTTCTCTCACAGAGTATTTACTTGTTCATTTACCAATATCCATGGGATTTAAACATAGGATTAAATAGAACTCTTATTTTGATATAAAAATTCTGTATGCATCTATTTATGCATAAAATCCAACTTCTATGGAAATAACACTTTTATATAAAAGAAAATCCTTTTATGCATCTATTTATGTAAAAAAAACAATTTTGATGAAAGTAACACTTTTATAAAAAAAATCAATTTTGATGAAAGTAACACTTTTATAATAAAAATCAATATTGATGAAAGTAACTCTTTTATAAAAAGAAAAAAATTCTTTTATGCATCATTTTATGTATGAAAATCAATATTGATGAAAGTAATACTTTCATAATTCAAAAAAATCTTTTATGCATCTATTTATACATAAAAATCAATTTTGATGAAAGTAACACTTTGAAAGTAACACTTTTATAATTTTATAATTTTATAATTTTAATTTTTAAAGTAACACTTTTATAATTTAAAAAAAATATTTTATGCATGAAAATCAATATTAATGAAAGTAACACTTTTATAATAATAAAAAAATTCTTTTATGCATCTATTTAAACATAAAAATTAAATTTGATGAAAGTAACACTTTTATAATTAAAAAAAATTCTTTTATGCATCATTTTATCCATAAAAATCAATATTGATGAAAGTAACACTTTTATAATAATTTTTTTTTCCAACATGCATCTTTCTATGCATAGAATTTAATTCTAATAAAAATCATACTTTAAAATAATAAAAAATATCCAATATACATCTTTCTATGCATAGAATCTAAATCTAATGAAAATCACTCTTTTATAATAAAAACATAACCAATATGCATTTTTCTATGCATAGAATTTAAATTTTAATGGAAATAATACTTTTTTAATAAAAATATTTCTACTATGCATTTTTCTATGCCTAGAATTAAAATAATACTTTTAGAATACACAAATGGTGGGGATTACTCTTTTTGAAAAATAAAAGATAAAACTTATTTCACAAAATTTAAGAAAATTTTGCCATAACCTCCTTTGAATGGCTGACCATTTTTCAATTTTTTTAATCCTCAAGATACTTAAAAATTATCCCAAATGGTTTAAAGCATTCTAAACTAATCAAATTCCACTTTTGAAAGAGAAACAATATGAAAAGTTTAATTCTAATAATTTGATTACTTATCTAGGATGAAGAAAGGCTGAATTTAAGAATGAAGAGAGGGAGAAAGCCTTTCCAACAAGGCATAACATCATTTTTTCATTTTAAAGAAAATAAAAACTAGAAAACCATTAAAAAGAATAAAGAAAAAGTAGGATTTCTAGCTTACTCGAATTTCTGTGAGCTTTCCTTTGGCTTGATGGTTTGAGGGATCTACTCTTGTTTGCAACAAGAGTGGCCAGGGAAAAGTCAAAAACTAATGAATTATCAATAAATTCACTGTTTTTGGCTCTGGGGTGGTATAAAGTAACAGTGCATAAAAGACTATTAAGCTTCTACAAAGGGGGAGACTTCTATTTTAGGAAAAATTGAGCTTCTAACCAAGCAAACTGATTCTAGAATTTTCCAGATCAATTTGGTCAATTTTTGACCATTTTTGGATCAGTTTAGCTTACTTTTTGGAACTAGACTTGAATTAGGAGAGAGGAGAGATGAAATGACTCCACCACACATGTGAAATAAGTGTCTTCTTCATGAGGGGGAATCCCCACTCTTGAGGTGTCAAAATTTCATTTTTTTAGTATTTCCTTTGGTCCTTAGTCCACTTTTCATCTTATGTGAGTATTTACTCATTTTTATAGGGATTTTCTTTATTTCTTCAATTTATCTCCTCCATACATTTGGATGAATCTGATTGGCCCCTCAGAACCTTAATTTAAAATTTTCAAAAATTCTGGACCCTTAGGATAAGGCCTTTTGAATAGATTATAATTTATTTCTAATGCACCTTTTAATAAGAAGAGATATTTTTCCATCCAAAAATATCTAAAATTTGAATAACCTCTCTCAAGAATATTTTCACTCTCTAAGACAAAATAGGTAGAAACAAGATCTTTTATTATTCTGAAGAGGGATTTGATTACAAGACAAAGATACTGGACATCTTGAGGGACTGGAGAGGAATCTTACATTCTCTCCCACTTGAAAAATGGGAGATGTCATCTCGCAAACTGGGGGTAATCCCGTAACAACAGTTCGGATTCTTTCTCCCAGGTGGCATCTTCAAAAGGATAGAGCTTCCATTTAACCAATAAGTCTCTCAGAATTCTATTCCTGAGAACCTTTTCTCGAACATCTAGGATTTCTTCAGGTTGGAGTTCCATCTGCCCTTGGGTGTTGAAGAAGTTAAGATTTCATCATCAAGCACTTGGTATATACTTTTTAAGAAGGCTGACATGAAATACATTATGTACTTTGAGATGAGGAGGCAAAAGAAGCTCGTAGGCTAAGTCACCTACTTTCTTTGTAATCAGATATGGCCCACAATATCTGGGGGATAACTTCTTATACTTCCCCAAGAGATAGAGAACTTCTTTTAGGGCATACTCAAGAATGAAGACCATATCTGCTTCTTCGAACATCAAGGATTTCTTCAGGTTGGAGTTCCATCTACCCTTGGGTTGAAGAAGTTAAGATTTCATCATCAAGCACATGATTCGGGCTTGGTATATACTTTTTAAGAAGGCTGACATGAAATAAATTATGTACTTTGAGATGAGGAGGCAGAAGAAGCTCATAGGCTAAGTCACCTACTTTCTTTGTAATCAGATATGGCCCACAATATCTGGGGGATAACTTCTTGTATTTCCCAAGAGATAGAGAACTTCTTTTCGAGCGTACTCGAATGAAGACCATATCTGCTTCTTTGAATTTTCTATCTGACCTCTTCTTATCTGCATACTACTTCTGTCTATCCTGGGCAGCTTTTATATCTTTGAGAATTGATTGGATCTACTGCTCCATGTCGTTAAGCATCCGTCCAGACATCTCGACCCTAATCAATGGGTTGGACCAAGTTAATGGAGTTAAACAATCTTGTCCATACAGAGCTTTGAAAGGGCTCATCCCAATACTTTGGTGATAAGAAGCATTGTAGGCAAACTCGACTATGTGCAGATAACTTAGCCACTTTTTGGGTTCCCTACCCCAGAACATGACCAAAGTATATCTTCCATTACTTGGTTTACCCTTTCTGATTGACCATCGGTCTCGGGGTGGTAAGCTTGTTGAGATCCAAGAAAGTTCCTACTGCTTCAAAAAATGCAGTCCAGAATCTTGACGTGAACTTAGGATCTCGATCACTTACTATTCTCTTGGGTAGGCCATGCAATCTGAAGATTTCCTTGAGGAACACTCTGGCCACATCCATTGTAGTGTAGGTTTCTTTTATTAGAATCAGATGGGCAACTTTGGTTAGTCTATCAACTACCACGAAGATGGAGTTGTAACCTGATTGCAGTGAAGGTAATCCAGTAATAAAATCCATACTTATACATTCCCACTTCATCTGAGGGATGTCTAATGGATTTAACTTCCCAAGCGTTTTTACTCTCTCGGCCTTGACTTTCTGACAGGTCACGCATTGGCGTACATGATTAAGCACATGTTTTTTTAGACCAGGCCAAAAGAAGCTTTTCTTCACAGACATGTAGGTTTTGATTGAACCTGGATGTCCTACAATAAGGCTATCAGGCTCTACCCTTGAACTCGGTTCAACTCCTGTGGAGTTTTGCTTTCCTGCATAAGTAGGGTAGCAATAGGGCCAAATAATCTATCCTACATGATCTTCTCTCGTGCTTCAATAATAAAAGGATTTGACACTGCAGTAATTGCAAGCAAGGAGGCTTTTCTGTTTAGGGCATCTGCTACCACATTTTCTTTGCCTGGGCAGTGATTGATTTCAAAATCAAATTCTTGCAGGGTTTGCATCCACCTTCTTTGGTGCATGTCGAGATCCTTTCTGAGCGAAGATCCACTTTAAGCTCTGATGATCTGTCATCAAAGTGAATCTTTGACCTTGTAGGTAATAAAGTAGGTCCAGGTCGTGGACAACATAATTTCTCTCATGCGTTCTGAGTTTTGGGATTCATAGGCCACTGCATGACCTTCATGCATGAGTGCACCTCCTAGGGCAAAACCACTGGCATCAGTTACTACCTCAAAGAGGGTAGAGAGAAATTTGGCAACTTTAGAATGGGATTGGTTACCAAGGTAGTCTTCAGCTTATCAAAAGCACTCTGGCACCTGGAAAACCATTGAAACGGGGTATTCTTCTTGAGAAGATTAGTCAGGGGGGAAGCTATGAGAGCATATTTTGGTATAAAAATTCTATACTAGTCAATCCCAAGAATCCTTTGACTTTTTTCACTGTTTTTGGTTCAAGCCAATCTATGACTACTTGGACTTTAGCGGAATCTAGAGAAATTCTATCTTTGGATACCAAAAAGCCCAAGTATTCAACATGGTCGGCAGAGAAAGTGCATTTGCTCTTTTTTACAAAGAGTTAGTGCTTCCTTAGAATCTCAAGAACTTTTCTGACATGAGTTTCATGGTCAGCTGCATTCTTTGAGTAAATCAGAATATCATCAAAGAAAACAAGAACAAAATCATCCACATCAATCTATATTACTTAATCCATGTTCAATTCATATGTGTACCCATTCTCATCCAATCACATCATTTTCCATCTCATCACATCAGATTCATTCACATCACATATCATCCATTCACATCCCATATCATTCATTCACATTCTGATTCACATGACATCACATCTCATTCATTCTCATCCCGATTCACATCTTATCCATTCACTCACATATCAACATCACATCCTTTCACATACACATCCTCATTCATTCTTCCACATTCATACTTCCACATACACATCTACATTCATTCTTCCACATACTCATCCACATCACATCCATATCCACATCCATACATCCACATCCACATCCACATCCATACATCCACATCCATATCCACATCCATACATCTACATCCATATCCACATACACATCCACATCCATACATCTACATCCATATCCACATACACATCCACATCCATATCCATCTACATCCATATCCACATACACATCCACATCCATTAAGCGATTGAATGTTGGTGGGGCATTTGTCAAGCCACAAACGGCATGATAGTGAATTCATAATGCCCATACCGAGGTATTGATGGCTGTCTTCGGGATATCTTGCTCATTAATCCTGAGACCAAAAAGTCAGCAAACGAGATCCAGTAACATATTACAATAACTTTCTCCTCATCATACATATATATATCTTCCACGACATACGCATGGGTGTCCTAAGCACCGTGAGCCCGTGCATCGCCTGGTCAGAACCCTCTAGGATCCTCCTTAGGTGTCCCGGCACTTCACTGAGGGACCGCTTCGTCGGCCCTCGCCCATCGTACTAGAAGCACACCATTTTTCACCATACCTAAGCTCGTCAAACCCTGGGCAGGTTTTTGTCGCGTGAGCTGTCCTTTGAACACTCCCCACCACCAGCTGTTGCAACCGAACTTCCCTTAGAAAAACACATATACCAATGCTCCCTCTAGCATTCTGGCGTAAGACAGTCCTTTAAGAAAACAGGGTTTCTATGCAAGTTTTAAGTTTTGATTTTCTTTTGAATACAATGGGTATATCTTAAATCCGTATCCCAATACTTCTAGATCACAGGTCTTGAATTCCAACAGAATTTCTTAAATTCTGTAACCTTGATCCTCAAATCAGAATTAAGGGTCTTAACGTGATTTCAAATTCAGTGGGTGATTTGAGTGAATGTTTTTGAACTAGTCACATCATCTTGAGACTGACGAAGGAGTTATGTCTTGGTCTTATTCTGATTCAGGGTTTGAGTCTGGAAAGGTTCTTCTGAACTATCTTTCTCGAAGGGTAATATTTCAATTACTACTTTACTGAATTTCATTCATTGAGTATTTTGCTTAACTGAATTTAAAACTAATCATGAATTCCTATGAGGAATAAATTTATCATTTATCTAAAATTCCAACTTTGATAGTTTTCTGAATTTTCTCATTACTATCCTAGAGAATATGAAATGTAGAATTTTCTCTCACAAAGTATTTACTTATTCATTTACCAATATTCATGGGATTTAAACATAGGATTAAAGAGAACTCTTATTTTGATATTAAAATTATGTATGCATCTATTTATGCATAAAATCCAACTTCTATGGAAATAACACTTTTATATAAAAGAAAATCCTTTTATGCGTCTATTTATGTAAAAAAATCAATTTTGATAAAAGTAACACTTTTATAATTAAAAAATTTCTTTTATGCATGAAAATCAATATTGATGAAAGTAACACTTTTATCTTATAATAATAAAATTCTTTTCTGCATCATTTTATGTATGAAAATCAATATTGATGAAAGTAACACTTTTATAATTAAACAAAATTCTTTTATCCATCTATTTATACATAAAAAATAATTTTGATGAAAGTAACACTTTTATAATTTAAAAAAATCTTTTATGCATGAAAATCAATATTGATGAAAGTAACACTTTTATAATAATAAAAAAATCTTTTATGCATCTATTTATACATAAAAATTAAATTTGATGAAAGTAATACTTTTGTATTTAAAACAAATTCTTTTATGCATCATTTTATGTATAAAAATGCATCTTTCTATGCATAGAATTTAAATTTTAATGGAAATAACACTCTTATAAAAAAAATATCTCTACTATGCAATTTTCTATGCCTAGAATGAAAATAACACTTTTAGAATACACAAATGGTGGGGATTACTCTTTTTGAATAATAAAAGATAAAACTTATTTCACAAAATTTAAGAAAATTTTGCCATAACCTCCTTTGCATGGCTGACCATTTTTCAATTTTTTTAATCCTCAAGTTACTTAAAAATTATCCCAAATGGTTTAAAGCATTCTAAACTAATCAAATTCCACTTTTAAAAGAGAAACAAGATGAAAAATTTAATTCTAATAATTTGATTACTTATCTAGGATAAAGAAAGGCTGAATTTAAGAATGAAGAGAGGGGGAAAGCCTTTCCAACAAGGCATAACATCATTTTTTCATTTTAAAGAAAACAAAAATTAGAAAACCATTAAAAGGAATAAAGAAAAAGTAAGATTTCTAGCTTACTTGATATTCTTTGAGCTTTCCTTTGACTTGATGGTTTGAGGTATCTACTCTTGTTTGCAACAACAACAACAAGAGTGGCCACTAATTCTTTTGACGAGGGAAAGGTCAAAAACTAATGAATTATCAATAAATTCACTGTTTTTGGCTCTAGGGTGGTGTAGAGTAGCAGTACATAAAATACTATTAAGCTTCTACAAAGGGAGAGGCTTCTATTTATAGAAAAAATTGAGCTTCTAACCATGCAAACTGATTCTAGAATTTTCCAAATCAGTTTGGTCAATTTTTGACCATTTTTGGGTCAGTTTAGCTTACTTTTTGGAACTAGACTTGAATTAGGAGAGAGGAGAGATGAAATATCTCAATATTTGAGAATTTAAGACTCCATCACACATGTGAAATAGATGCCTCCTTCATGAGGGGGAATCCCTACTCTTGAGGTGTCAAAAATTCATTTTTTTAGTATTTTCTTTGGTCCTTAGTCCACTCTTCATCTTATGTGAGTATTTACTCATTTTTGCAGGGATTTTTTTTATTTCTTCAATTTGTCTCCTCCATACATTTTGATGAATTTGATTGGCCCCTAAGAAGCTTAATTTAAAATTTTCAAAAATCCTGGACCCTTAGGATAAGGCCTAATTTATTTCTAATGCACCTTCTTTTTGAACTTCTATTTCGGGGGTATTTATTTTAATAAGAAGAGATATTTTTCCATCCAAAAATATCTAAAATCAAAATAACCTATTTCTAGAATATTTTCTCTCTCTAAGCCAAAATAGGTAGAAACAAGATCTTTTATTATTGTGAAGAGGGAATTGATTACAGGAGGAAGATACTGGACATCTTGAGGGGCTGGGGAGGAATCTTACATTCTCTCCTACTTGAAAAATGTGAGATGTCCTCATCTCGCAAACTGGGAGTAATCCCGCAATAGTTTGGCTTCTTTCCAGTAATAAAATCCATACTTATACATTCCCACTTCATCTGGGGGATGTCTAATGGATGTAACTTCCCATGCATTTTTACTCTCTCGGCCTTGACCTTCTAAGAGGTCAGGCATTGACGTACATGATTAAGCACTTCCTTTTTTAGACCATGCCAAAAGAAGCTTTTCTTCACAAACATGTAGGTTTTGATGAAGCCTGGATGTCCTGCAATAAGGCTGTCATGGGCTTCATTCAAAATTTGACCCGTAGTTCCCTCATCATTGGGAATGCATAGCCTGGATGTCCTCCAATAAGGCTGTCATGGGCTTCATTCAAAATTTGACCCTTAGTTCCCTCATCATTGGGAATGCATAGCCTGCAATTATAATACATAATTCCATCATCCAAGCTCTACTCTTGAGCTCGGGTCAACTCCTATGGAGTTTTGCTTTCCTGCATAAGTACGGTAGCAATAGGGCCAAAGAATCTATCTTGCATGATCTTCTCTCTTCCTTCAATAGTCAAAGGGTTTGACACTAGAGTAATTGCAAGCAAGGAGGCTTTTTTGTTTAGGGCATCTGCTACCACATTTTATTTGCCTGGGCAGTACTTGATTTCAAAATCAAATTCCTGCAGGGTTTGCATCCACATTCTTTGGCGCATGTTGAGATCCTTATGAGCGAAGATCCACTTTAATCTCCCATGATCTATCCTCATCAAAGTCAATCTTTGACCGTGTAGGTAATGTCTCCACAACTTCAGGGCATACACTACTGAAAGTAGGTCCAAGTCGTGGAGAGCATAATTTCTCTCATGCGTTCTGAGTTTTTGGGATTCATAGGCCACTGCATGACCTTCATGCATGAGTGCTCCTCCTAGGACAAAACCACTGGCATCGGTTACTACCTCAAATGGTAGAGAGAAATCTGGTAACTTCAAAGGGTTGAGAGAAATCTGGCAACTTCAGAGCGAGATTGGTTACCAAGGCGGTCTTCAGCTTATCAAAAGCACTCTGGCACCTGGAAGACCATTGAAACGGGGTATTCTTCTTGAGAAGATTAGTCAAGGGGGGGAAGCTATGAGAGTATATTGTGGTATAAAAATTCTATACCAACCAGTGAATCCCAAGAATCACCTGACTTCTTTCACTGTTTTTGGTTCAGGCCAATCTATGACTACTTGGACTTTAGCAGAATCTTGAGAAATTCCATCTTTCGATACCAGAAAGCCCAAGTATTCAACATGGTCAGCAAAGAAAGTGCATTCACTCTTTTTTGCAAAGAGTTGGTGCTTCCTTAGAATCTCAAGAACTTCTCTGATATGAGTTTCATGGTCAGCTGCATTCTTTGACTAAATCAGAATATCATCAAAGAAAACAAGAACAAAATCATCCAAGTATTCTCTAAGAATGTCTTGCATGAAGCGATTGAATGTTGGTGGGGCATTTGTCAAGCCAAATGGCATGACAATGAATTCATAATGCCCATATTGAGTATTGATGGCTGTCTTTGGGATATCTTGCTCATTAATCCTGAGACTAGCAGGTCACCCCAAACGAGATCCAGTAACAAATTACAATAACTTTCTCCTAATCATACATATATATATCTTCCATGACATACGCATGGGTGTCCTAAGCACCGCGAGCCCATGGATCGCCTGGTCAGAACCCTCCAGGATCCTCCTTAGGTGTCTTGGCACTTCACTCAGGGACCGCTTTGTTGGCCCTCGCCCATCGTATCGGAAGCAGACCATTTTTCACCATACCCAAGCTCATCAAGGCTTGGGCAGGTTTTTGTCGTGTGAGCCGTCCTTTTAACACTCCCCACCGCCAGCTATTGCAACCAAACTTCCCTTAGAAAAACACATATACCAATGCTCCCCCCAGCATTCTGGCGTGAGACATCCCTTTAAGAAAACAAGGTTTCTATGCAAGTTTTTAGTTTGGATTTTCTTTTAAATACAATAGGTATATCTTAAATCCGTATCCCAATACTTCTAGATCACACGTCTAAAATTCCAACAGAATTTCTTGAATTCTGAAACCTTGATCCTCAGATCAGAATCAAGGGTCTTAACTTGATTTCAGATTCGGTGGGTTATTTGAGTGAATTTTTCTGAACTGGTCACATCGTCTTTTCTTGAAATTGACAAAGGAGTTATGTCTTGGTCATAGTCTGATTCAGGATTTGAGTCTGGAAAGGTTCTCCTGAACTATCTTTCTCGAAGGGTAATATTTCAATTACTACTTTACTGAATTTCATTCATTTTGAGTATTTTGCTTAACTAAATTTAAAACTAATCATGAATTCCTAGGAGGAATAAATTAATCATTTATCTGAAATTCTGACTTTGATAGTTTTTTTAAATTTTCTCATTACTATCCTAGAGAATATGAAACGTTAGAATTTTCTCTCATAGAGTATTTACTTATTCACTTATAAATATTCATGGGATTTAAACAAAGGATTAAAGAGAACTCTTATTTTGATATAAAAATTTTGTATGTATCTATTTATGCATAAAATCCAACTTCCATGAAAATAACACTTTTATATAAAAGAAAATCCTTTTATGCATCTAGTTATGTGAAAAAAATCAATTTTGATGAAAGTAACACTTTTATAATTAAAAAAATTCTTTTATGCATGAAAATCAATGTTGATGAAAGTAACACTTTTATAAATAAAAAAATTCTTTTATGCATCATTTTATATATGAAAATCAATATTGATGAAAGTAACACTTTTATAATTAAAAAAATTCTTTTATGCATCTATTTATACATAAAAGTCAATTTTGATGAAAGTAACACTTTTATAATTTTTTAAAAAAAATCTTTTATGCATCTATTTATACATAAAAATTAAATTTAATAAAAGTAACACTTTTATAATTAAAACCAATTCTTTTATGCATCATTTTATGCATAAAAATCAATATTAGTGAAAGTAACACTTTTATAATTAAAAACTTTATTTCCAATATGCATCTTTCCATGCATAGAATTTAATTCTAATGAAAATCACACTTTTTTAATAAAAACAATATCCAATATACATCTTTCTATGCATAGAATCTAAATCTAATGTGAATCACTCTTTTCTAATAAAAACATAACCAATACGCATCTTTCTATGCATAAAACTTAAATTTTAATGAAAATAACACTTTTATAATAACACTTAAATTTTAATAAAAATAACACTTAAATTTTAATGAAAATAACACTTTTATAATAAAAATATTTCTACTAAATTTTGCCATAACCTCCTTTGCATGGCTGACCATTTTTTTATTTTTTTAATCCTCAAGTTACTTAAAAATTATCCCAAATGGTTTAAAGCATTCTAAACTAATCAAATTTCACTTTTAAAACAGAAACAATATGAAAATTTTAATTCTAATAATTTGATTACTTAGCTAGGATAAAGAAAGGCTGAATTTAAGAATGAAGAGAGGGGAAAAGCCTTTCCAACAAGGCATAACATCATTTTTTCATTTTAAAGAAAACAAAAATTAGAAAACCATTAAAAGGAATAAAGAAAAAGTAGGATTTCTAGCTTACTTGAATTTCTGTGAGCTTTTCTTTGGCTTGATGGTTTGAGGGATCTACTCTTGTTTGTAGCAACAAGAGTGGCCACCAATTCTTTTGGGAAAGGTCAAAAACTAATGAATTGTCAATAAATTCACTGTTTTTGGCTCTGGAGTGGTGTAGAGTAACAGTGCATAAAACACAATTAAGCTTCTACAAAGGGGGAGGCTTCTATTTATAGGAAAAAGTGAGCTTCTAACACCAAGCAAATTGATTTTAGAATTTTCTAGATTAGTTTGGTCAATTTTTGACCATTTTTGGGTCAGTTTAGCTTACTTTTTGGAACTAGACTTGAATTAGGAGAGAGGAGAGATGAAATATCTCAATTTTTGACCAATTTTGGGTCAGTTTAGCTTACTTTTTGGAACTAGATTTGAATTAGGAGAGAGGAGAGATAAAATATCTCAATATTTGAGAATTTAAAACTCCACCACACATGTGAAATAGGTGCCTCCTTCATGAGGGAGAATCTCCACTCTTGAGGTGTCAAAATTTTATTTTTTTAGTATTTCCTTTGGTCCTTAGTCCACTCTTCATCTTATGTGAGTATTTACTCATTTTTGGGGGGGTTTTCTTTATTTCTTCAATTTATCTTTTCCATACATTTGGATGAATCTGATTGGCCCCTCAGAACCTTAATTTAAAATTTTTAGAAAATCTGGACCCTTAGGAGGAGAAGGCCTTTTGAACAGATTATAATTTATTTCTAATGCACCTTTTGAAAATCTATTTGAACTTCTGTTTCAGGAGAATTTATTTTAATAAGAAGAGATATTTTTCCATCCAAAAATATCTAAAATCTGAATAACCTCTATATCTAGAAGATTTTCTCTCTCTAAGCCAAAATAGGTAGAAACAAGATCTTTTATTATTATGAAGAGGGAATTGATTACAAGGAGAAGATACTGGACATCTTGAGGGGTTGGGGAGGAATCTTACATTCTCTCCCTGTTGAAAAACGGGAGATGTCCTCATCTTGAGGGGTTGGGGAGGAATCTTACATTCTCTCCCTGTTGAAAAACGGGAGATGTCCTCATCTCACAAACTGTGTAAGATTCCTCCCCAGCCTTTGAGGTATACAGGAGTAAGAATCTCCCTTTTTAATCTTATAATTACTCCCTCTCTAAAATAAAAGAAAGATTTTGTTTAAAAAAGGAAGACCCTTTCCCTAGAATACTTCTCAGGAGTCACGCCTGTTTTAAGGATTCAGAACAATGAGTCAGAAGTGAAAATCGGTGTTTTGGATACCAAGGTTTTGGTTTTCATTCGAGTACGGCCCAAAAGAAGTTCTTTATCTCTTGGGGAGTATAAGAAGTTATCTCCCAGATATTGTGAGCCTTATCTGAATTCAAAGAAAGTAAGTGACTTAGCTTACGAGCTTCTTTTATCTCCTTATCTCAAAGTTCTTAATGCCTTCTATAGAAATATGTGCCAAACCCAAATCATGGAAAGATGGTAAAACTTCAGTGGCAAGACACCGTTGGCTTCAAGGTTATGCTAGCCCCTTCCTTTATATAAGTCGTAACTTTTACTTATCGCTCACAGTAATCTTACTTCCATCGATCTCCTTTCTTTCTTAATCTCCTTCATGGCTTGGCAACATGAATTAGTTTTATCCATGATGATTTCTCACCTTCAAGACGCAAGCGAGTCTGTGAAGAAGGATTTTATAGAACTGTATGAGCGCTCACTTTTTCCTCACCTAGGAACTTCTGTAGCTCAGACCAAATGGCGGACCTATCAAGACATAACTAGGATAACACCCTGGGGTCAGCAGCACTTTCGTAACAATGTCCGCTTGGCCATGGTTATTGAAGCTTTGGGTTTGGGTCCCCGATACTACTGCGTCATGAGATCAAGGCATCTTGGGTTTTCTGAGCGGGTCTTCTTACTGGCGTGTTTTCTTCCTCATCAGAAGATATGCCTTTACCCCGTTTTTGGCTTGCCTCTCAGAGGTCCTTTTGTTAGATCACCTCATACCACTAAGATAGGTGTGGCAATAACCAACAGAATTATTCCCATAGATGAGTTACCTTATACGTGCGTAGCTTGTGAGTACTGCTTTTGTGATCTTATGATGGACGTGCGTATGGAATTGTAAAAAGTTCTTCTATCTTGCTGTATATGTTCCAAGAGTGAATAAAGTTGAAATCTTTGTTCTTGTCTTGAGTCTTGCTCTCTTGAGACTTTTCTTGGTGGTTAATCTTAATTAAATTTTCTCTCAGTCTTATATTCGTGCATCTTGCAAAATTACTCCCAGTTTGCGAGATGAGGACATCTCGCGTTTTTCAAATGGGAGAGAATGTAAGATTCCTCCCCAGCATCTTCCCCCTGTAATCAATTTCCTTTTCTGAAATATAAGAGATCTTGTCTCTGCCTGTTTTGGCATAGAGAGAGAAAATATTCTAGAGAGAGAATATTCAAATTATGAATATTTTTGGATAGAAAAATAACTCATCTTATTAAAATAAGTTCCCCTGAAACAGAAATTCAAAAAGAACTTTCCAATGTGCAATTAGAATTAATTGAAAATGGATATGAAGGACCTTAGCCTAAGGGTCTAGATTTTCAGAAATTTTTGGATTATGGTCCAATTAAGGTTCCTATGGGCCAATAGTACCAATCCATGTGTAAGGAGGAGATAAATCCTATTTGTAAAAGAAGATACCCAAGAATAAGTAAATACTCACATAAGATGAAGAGTTGAATATGTACAAGGTTTATTAGTAAAAAACTATGAGTAATATCAAAAAAATGAGATAAATTGAGTATCCAAAAATGAGTAAATGCTCACATAAGATGAAGAGTTGAATATGTACAAGGTTTATTAGTAAAAAACTATGAGTAATATCAAAAAAATGAGATAAATTGAGTATCCAAAAATGAGTAAATGCTCACATAAGATGAAGAGTTGAATATGTACAAGGTTTATTAGTAAAAAACTATGAGTAATATCAAAAAAATGAGATAAATTGAGTATCCAAAAATGAGTAAATGCTCACATAAGATGAAGAGTTGAATATGTACAAGGTTTATTAGTAAAAAACTATGAGCAATATTAAAAATATGAGATATTTTGGGTATAATCATTCCATTTTGACACATATGTAAGGAAGGGGAATTCTTTAAAGGAGGTGCATATTTCACATGCTTGAATGAGTTTTAAACTCTAAAATAATGTGATATTTTTATCTCTCCTCTCTCTTGAACCAAACCAAATCAAAATGGAACTGGAATAAAAAAGTAACCAAACTAGGTCCAAATCTAATCCAAATTCAACCAAACTGAATCTAGAAAATTCTAGAAATCAGTTAGTCTTGGTTAGAGCCTCCCTTTCCTATAAATAGAACATGAGTCCTTTGAAAGAAGGATGAGAATTTTACTATTCTAGAACTATGCTGAAATAATGCTAATATTTACTATTCTCTAAAATTCTCTCCAATTTGTAAGAAATTGGAGCTTCCCTCTTTCTTCAATCTCCATTGGTGGCTCCATCAACATACTAAACTAATTGATTGGTTGGGGGCCTCTACCATGAACAAAGAATCAAGCAATTTGTAAGGTAAGTGGTGAATTTTGAGCTTTTCTATAATCTCCCAATGTTTCTCTCTTCTCAACGGTCCCTCTCAAGCTTGAGAAGCTTAATTGGAATGGTTTTTGAATATTGCTATTGAAGTAATTAATGAATGATAGAAAAGAATTACATAAATTTACATTTATGCTTAATTCTAATGGTTTTTATGCTTAATTCTAATGGTTTTTATGTAATATCTCTCTCTCACTAAAGAAATGGTCATACTCATGACCTATTCTCAATCCAAATGAAGCTTTTCATAAAGTTTTTTCTTAATCCAAGATTAATCTATGCTTAAGACCAAATTAATGGCTTTCCCTATGCTTTTAGTTTATGAATATTGATGATTCAATCCATTATGGGTTAATGATCCAATTAGGGATCATTCTAATCATTCTCTTAATGATAAGCTGTATCTTTTAAAATAATTGAGATTTATCAGTCATAGTAGTGGAGCTATGGCAAAATTTTTATAAAAATTACTCATAAAATATTTTAATTCAAAGCATATAAAGAGGATTTCCTACCATATTCTAGGAATTATCATCCTAGATTAATTAAAAGAATTTTATAGTAATCATGAAGAATTTGATTTTTATGTTATGCATAATTAAGATGCATAAGAGAAATTCTTTTATTAAAAGAATGATTTTTCATCATAAATGAATTGTATGCATAAACATATGCATAAAGGATAAAAATTTTATATTAAAAGAATGATTTCTGTCATAAAAGAATTGTATGCATAAACATATGCTTAAAGGATATAATTTTTATATTAAGAGTGTGATTTTCATCATAAATGGAATTTTTGCATAAATAAGATGCATAAGAGAAATTCTTTTATTCTAAAAAAGTGTAATTCCTACTAAATTGGATTTATGCATAGGAAGATGCATAAAAGATTGATTTTATTTCGAAAGTGTTATTCTCCTAAAAATAGAATTTATGCATGCGTAAAGAAATCTTATATCAAATATAAGAATTCTATTGTATTCTATAAATAGATATTGAGATGTGATAGGATGAGTTAAGAGTTATATGAGATGTGATAAGATTGAGTATGGGATGAGTGGATTTGGATGTATGGATGTGTATGTATAGATGTATGCATGTAGATGTGGATGTATGAATGTGCATGGAGATGTGGATGTATGCATGTAGATGTAGATGTATAGATGTGGATGCGAATGCGAATGTGGAGGTGGATGTATGCATGTAGATGTAGATGTATGGATGTGAATGTGAATGTGGATGTGGATGTATGCATGGAGATGTGGATGTAGATATAGATGTATAGATGTGGATGTCAATGTGGAGGTGGATGTATGCATGTAGATGTAGATGTATAGATGTGGATGTGAATGTGGAGGTGGATGTATGCATGTAGATGTAGATGTATGGAGGTGAATGTGAATGTGGTTGTGGATGTATGCATAGAGATGTGGATGTATGCATGTAGATGTAGATATATGGATGTGAATGTGAATGTGGATGTGGATGTATGCATGGAGATGTGGATGTATACATGTAGATGTAGATGTATGGATGTGAATGTGCATGTAGATGTTGATGTATGGATGAGGATGCATGAATGTGCATGTAGATGTGGATGTGAAAATAGATGTATGGATGTAGATGTGGATGTATGGATGTGAATGTGGATGTGGATGTGGATATATATATGGATGTGAATATATGATATGTGATGTGAAGGAATCTGAAGTGATGAGATGGAAAATGATGTGATGGGATGAGTATACATATAAATGGAATATGGAAAAAGTAATGTGGATTGATGAGGGATAATGTGGAAAAATGAGAGTTAATATAGAAACTGTATTGTAAACTGTTTGTAAATGCTGTTTGTAAATGACTGTTTTATGTCAAGAATGCTGGGAAAGCATTTTGACCATCTTGTGATTAAGGTCGTGGAGACCTAACTGATAAAGTTACAACTGCTGACTGAGAGTCAATGGAGGATGTCTCGCGTAGCAAGGTCGACCGAGGTCTTGACCAGCCTCAGTTTCGATTAAAATGGTGAGCTTCCGGTACGGTGGATGAGGGACCAAGGAAGCGGCCTATGAGTGAAGCGCTAGGTCACCTGCGAAGGATCCTAGAGGGTGCTGACCATACAGTGCTCGGGCTCTAGGTTGCCTAGGATACCCATGTGTGCGTCGAGGAAGATATTGGAACAAGGAGTAAGAGTTGTTTTCTAAAACCGGGCATGGATCTGGTTGATTGACCTTGCTGGTCTTCAATGGATGAGTCCATGGCTCTTTATATGGATCTGTTGGTTGATCTTGCTGATCTTCAACAAGAGTCCATCTTGATTTTTATAAGTGATTATATTGCCGAGTATTATGGGCTAGGAACTATTGAAAAGGCCCCTGCGTGGACAGGTGGTGAGCGTTCTGGTTGCCAATGATGCCATAGATACTCTGATGAAGGAATGATGGGAAATTATGAATCAAACGGATAAATTGGAAGATTGTGATCAATGATACTATGGTTTTATTAAAGGATTGTTTTAAAACTGGTTGAATCTGTGAAAAGGCAATTTCATATTGGGTGTGTAAGTGGTGTGACTAGTTTTATTTTTGCATGAACATCCGGCTAGGGGGCCTTGGAACTCTTTTCCTTGGTACCCGGGACAAAACCTAACCAAATTCTTAATTGGATCCCATCACTACAGTGGTTGGATGGGATTAGGCTAGACTGATGGATCCGTAAATCGAGACTCAATTTCTTTTTATGATAGATAAAGTAAATCTCGGATAGTAATTGCTCTATGGATAGGAATCAACGACTGTGCCTCTTAATGGGAAAAAAAGCGTTGATCCCAATGATCTAAGTGCAAGTTTCTTCCTTGATCTGATCGAGTATCTTTATAGGTGCAGTCAGCGGATCAGTTTGATCAATAATGGTCTTGACTACGTTAGAGTAAAGAGTTATCCTGGTGGAATCGCCCGTGCTTTCTGGGTGAAGGAAGTTTTTCCAAGTTCGGTTTTGGAAAAACCAACCGATTAGTCTCTTGTCCGGATATCTGTGGTGGGTGAGGCCCCGAGTGTGGGACCCTGCCCCGCGTAAGAAATGCTACTTCCGCTGCTAGCACCCCGGTGGGGACAGGGATCTCACAGTTGGTATCAGAGCCATTTGGCTAATAAAGATCAACTAAGAAGACAAATATGTCAAAAATTTATCAAGAAACACAAAAAGGTTGTATTTGTGTGATATAAGTCATACAATTTGATATTCAAACTAAAATTCGTAATTTGGTAATTGGGTCTTCAGATGGAAGTACCGCAATTATATAGAATCCTTGACTTGCTTGATGTCTAGACATGATGGTATTTACCTTATAATTCCAAGTATCATGACTAACCGTATATACCGAGGGTATAACTGCAGCTCTTTACCGACAGTATATACGAGTAAATCTAAGACTTGAAATTATAAGCGTTAATGCTATCCAGATAATGATTTCGAATGTGGTTGATATGATTTTTAATTCTGTTTGAGAATTGATGAATTGATTTGGATGTTGATTGAAAAATGATGATTTTTGAAATTTAGTTGAAATATAATAGCCTGAAGGAAACCACAATGAGGGTGAATGGGACGAGTCCCTGACATGATGATATTCATAACTGGAATGATGATAATGAATTCAGCAAATCACTATGAGATTAGTGGATTGTGCTGTCAGATTGCACTGTTAACACTTGATCGGTAGACCAAGTTAAGGGATGACAAATTGAGAACTTACTTGACTGAAATTCCTGTGGAGGAATGTTCAGAAGGAAATTTTTTGGTCTAATGGACCATTATCATAATAACGATATGAATGATATGATATGAATGAATTGTTATTTAATGATGAGTTCTCTATAAGGGATATTTATCCCAGTATTCTGTTGGGTTGACCAGAATATAAGGAACCCCAGAATAAAATTGGATCTTAAGAAAAAGAGTTGTCCTCTACCTTGCGAGATGAGGACATCTCACACTTTTTTAAGTGGGGTAGAATGTAAGATTCCTCCCCAGCCTTCGAGGTATACAGGAGTAAGAATCTCCCTTTTTGATCATATAATTATTCCCTCTCTAAAATAAAAGAAAGATTCTGTTTAAAAAAGGAAGACCCTTTCCCTAGAATACTTCTCAGGAGTCACGCCTGTTTTAAGGATTCAGAACAATGAGTCAGAAGTGAAAATCAGTGTTTTGGATACCAAGGTTTTGGTTTTCATTCGAGTACGGCCCAAAAGAAGTTCTTTATCTCTTGGGGAGTATAAGAAGTTATCCCCCAGATATTGTGAGTCTTATTTGAATTCAAAGAAAGTAAGTGACTTAGCTTACGAGCTTCTTTTATCTCCTCATCTCAAAGTTCTTAATGCCTTCTATAGAAATATGTGCCAAACCCAAATCATGGAAAGACGGTAAAACTTCAGTGGCAAGACACCGTTGGCTTCTAGGTTACGCTAGCCCCTTCCTTTATATAAGTCGTAACTTTTACTTATCGCTCATAGTAATCTTACTTCCATCGATCTCCTTTCTTTCTTAATCTCCTTCATGGCTTGGCAACAGGAATTAGTTTTATCCATGATGATTTCTCACCTTCAAGATGCAAGCGAGTCTGTGAAGACGGATTTTATAGAACTGTATGAGCGCTCACTTTTTCCTCACCTAGGAACTTCTGTAGCTCAGACCAAATGGCGGACCTATCAAGACATAACTAGGATAACACCCTGGGGTCAGCAGCACGTTCATAACAATGTCCGCTTGGCCATGGTTATTGAAGCTTTGGGTTTGGGTCCCCGATACTACTGCGTCATGAGATCAAGGCATCTTGGGTTTTCTGAGCAGGTCTTCTTACTGGCGTGTTTTCTTCCTCATCAGAAGATATGCCCTTACCCCGTTTTTGGCTTGCCTCTTAGAGGTCCTTTTGTTAGATCACCTCATACACTGAGATAGGTGCGGCAATAACCAACAGAATTATTCCCATAGATGAGTTACCTTATACGTGCATAGCTTGTGAGTACTGCTTTTGTGATCTTATGATGGACGGGCGTATGGAATTGTAAAAAGTTCTTCTATCTTGCTGTATATGTTCCAAGAGTGAATAAAGTTGAAATCTTTGTTCTTGTCTTGAGTCTTGCTCTCTTGAGACTTTTCTTGGTTAAATTTTCTCTCAGTCTCATATTCGTGTATCTTGCAAAATTACTCCCAGTTTGCGAGATAAGGACATCTCGCGTTTTTCAAATGGGAGAGAATGTAAGATTCCTCCCCAGCATCTTCCCCCTTAATCAATTCCCTTTTCTAAAATATAAGAGATCTTGTCTCTGCCTGTTTTGGCATAGAGAGAGAAAATATTCTAGAGAGAGAATATTCAAATTATGAATATTTTTGGATAGAAAACTAACTCATCTTTTTAAAATAAGTTCCCCTAAAACAGAAATTCAAAAAGAACTTTCCAATGTGCAATTAGAATTAATTGAAAATGGATATGAAGGACCTTAGCCTAAGGGTCTAGATTTTCAGAAATTTTTGGATTATGGTCCAATTAAGGTTCCTATGGGCCAATAGCACCAATCCATGTGTAGAGATAAATCCTATTTGTAAAAGAAGATACCCAAAAATGAGTAAATACTCACATAAGATGAAGAGTTGAATATATACAAGGTTTATTAGTAAAAAACTATGAGTAATATCAAAAAAATGAGATAAATTGAGTATCCAAAAATGAGTAAATGCTCACATAAGATGAAGAGTTGAATATGTACAAGGTTTATTAGTAAAAAACTATGAGTAATATCAAAAAAATGAGATAAATTGAGTATCCAAAAATGAGTAAATGCTCACATAAGATGAAGAGTTGAATATGTACAAGGTTTATTAGTAAAAAACTATGAGTAATATCAAAAAAAAAGAGATAAATTGAGTATCCAAAAATGAGTAAATGCTCACATAAGATGAAGAGTTGAATATGTACAAGGTTTATTAGTAAAAAACTCTGAGCAATATTAAAAATATGAGATATTTTGGGTATAATCATTCCATTTTGACACATATGTAAGGAAGGGGAATTCTTTAAAGGAGGTGCATATTTCACATGCTTGAATGAGTTTTAAACTCTAAAATAATGTGATATTTTATCTCTCCTCTCTCTTGAACCAAACCAAATCAAAATGGAACCAAATCGAATCAAAAAGTAACCAAACTAGGTCCAAATCTAGTCCAAATTTAACCAAATTGAATCTAGAAAATTCTAGAAATCAGTTAGCCTTGGTTAGAGCCTCCCTCTCCTATAAATAGAACATAAGTCCTTTGAAAGAAGGAGGAGAATTTTACTATTCTAGAACTATGTTGAAATAATGCTAATATTTACTATTCTCTAAAATTCTCTCCAATTTGTAAGAAATTGGAGCTTCCCTCTTTCTTCAATCTCCATTGGTGGCTCCATCAACATACTAAACTAATTGATTGGTTGGGGGCCTCTACCGTGAACAAAGAATCAAGCAATTTGTAAGGTAAGTGGTGAATTTTGAGCTTTTCTATAATCTCTCAATGTTTCTCTCTTCTCAACGGTCCCTCTCAAGCTTGAGAAGCTTAATTGGAATGGTTTTTGAATGCTATTGAAGTAATTAATGAATGATAGAAAAGAATTACATAAATTTACATTTATGCTTAATTCTAATGGTTTTTATGTAATATCTCTCTCTCACTAAAAAAATGGTCATACTCATGACCTATTCTCAATCCAAATGAAGCTTTTCATAAAGCTTTTCCTTAATCCAAGATTAATCTATGCTTAAGACCAAATTAATGACTTTTCCTATGCTTTTAGTTTATGAATATTGATGATTCAATCCATTATGGGTTAATGATCCAATTAGGGATCATTCTAATCATTCCCTTAATGATAAGCTTTATCTTTTAAAATTATTGAGATTTATCAGTCATAGTAGCGGAGCTATGGTAAAATTTTTATAAAAATTACTCATAAAATATTTTAATTCAAAGCATATAAAGAGGATTTCCTACCATATTCTAGGAATTATCATCCTAGATTAATTAAAAGAATTTTATAGTAATCATGAAGAATTTGATTTTTATGTTATGCATAATTAAGATGCATAAGAGAAATTCTTTTATTAAAAGAATGATTTTTCATCATAAATGAATTGTATGCATAAACATATGCATAAAGGATAAAAATTTTATATTAAAAGAATGATTTTTATCATAAAAGAATTGTATGCATAAACATATGCTTAAAGGATATAATTTTTATATTAAGAGTGTGATTTTCATCATAAATGGAATTTTTGCATAAATAAGATGCATAAGAGAAATTCTTTTATTCTAAAAGTGTAATTCCTACTAAATTGGATTTATGAATAGGAAGATGCATAAAAGATTGATTTTATTTCGAAAGTGTTATTCTCCTAAAAATAGAATTTATGCATGCGTAAAGAAATCTTATATCAAATATAAGAATTCTATTGTATTCTATAAATAGATATTGAGATGTGATAGGATGAGTTAAGAGTTATATGAGATGTGATAAGATTGAGTATGGGATGAGTGGATCTGGATGTATGGATGTGTATGTATAGATGTATGCATGTAGATGTGGATGTATGAATGTGCATGGAGATGTGGATGTATGCATGTAGATGTAGATGTATAGATGTGGATGCGAATGTGGAGGTGGATGTATGCATGTAGATGTAGATGTATGGATGTGAATGTGAATGTGGATGTGGATGTATGCATGGAGATGTGGATGTAGATGTAGATGTATAGATGTGGATGTCAATGTGGAGGTGGATGTATGCATGTATAGATGTGGATGTGAATGTGGAGGTGGATGTATGCATGTAGATGTAGATGTATAGATGTGGATGTGAATGTGGAGGTGGATGTATGCATGTATATGTAGATGTATGGAGGTGAATGTGAATGTGGATGTGGATGTATGCATAGAGATGTGGATGTATGCATGTAGATGTACATATATGGATGTGAATGTGAATGTGGATGTGGATGTATGCATGGAGATGTGGATGTATACATGTAGATGTAGATGTATGGATGTGAATGTGAATGTGGATGTGGATGTATGCATGGAGATGTGGATGTATGCATGTAGATGTAGATGTATAGATGTGGATGTGAATGTGGAGGTGGATGTATGCATGTAGATATAGATGTATAGATGTGGATGTAAATGTGGAGGTGGATGTATGCATGTAGATGTAGATGTATGGATGTGAATGTGGATGTGGATGTGGATGCATGCATGGAGATGTGGATATATGCATGTAGATGTAGATGTATGAATGTGGTTGTGGATGTATGCATGTAGATGTGAATGTACGCATATAGATGTGGATGTATGGATGTGAATGTGCATGTAGATGTTGATGTATGGATGAGGATGCATGAATGTGCATGTAGATGTGGATGTGAAAATAGATGTATGGATGTAGATGTGGATGTATGGATGTGAATGTGGATGTGGATGTGGATATATGTATGGATGTGAATATATGATATGTGATGTGAAGGAATCTGAAGTGATGAGATGGAAAATGATGTGATGGGATGAGTATACATATAAATAGAATATGGAATAAGTAATGTGGATTGATGATGGGATGAGTATACATATAAATGGAATATGGAATAAGTAATGTGGATTGATGAGGGATAATGTGGAAAAATGAGAGTTAATATAGAAACTGTATTGTAAACTGTTTGTAAATGCTGTTTGTAAATGACTGTTTTATGTCAAGAATGCTGGGAAAGCATTTTGACCATCTTGTGATTAAGGTCGTGGACCTAAATGATAAAGTTGTAACTGCTGACTGAGAGTCAATGGAGGACGTCTCGCGTAGCAAGGTCGACCGAGGTCTTGACCAACCTCGGTTCGATTAAAATGGTGAGCTTCCGGTACGGTGGATGAGGGACCAAGGAAGCGGCCTATGAGTAAAGCGCTAGGTCGAAGGATCCTAGAGGGTGTTGACCATACGGTGCTCAGGCTCTGGGTCGCCTAGGATACCCACGCATACGTCGAGGAAGATATTGGAACAAGGAGTAAGAGTTGTTTTCTGAAACCGGGCATCGATCTGGTTGATTGACCTTGCTGGTCTTCAATGGATGAGTCCATGGTTCTTTATATGGATCTGTTGGTTGATCTTGCTTATCTTCAACAAGAGTCCATCTTGATTTTTATAAGTGATCTTATATTGCCGAGTATTATGGGCTAGGAACTATTGAAAAGGCCCCTGCGTGGACAGGTGGTGAGCGTTCTGGTTGCCAATGATGCCATAGATACTCTGATGAAGGAATGATGGGAAATTATGAATCAACCGGATAAATTGGAAGATTGTGATCAGTGATACTATGGTTTTATTAAAGGATTGTTTTAAAACTGGTTGAATCTGTGAAAAGGCAATTTCATGTTGGGTGTGTAAGTGGTGTGACTAGTTTTATTTTTGCATGAACATCCGGCTAGGGAGCCTTAGAACTCTTTTCCTTGGTACCCGGGACAAAACCTAACCAAATTCTTAATTGGATCCCATCACTACAATGGTTGGGCGGTTGGCTAACCCATGGGACTGGATGGGGTTAGGCTGGACTAATGGATCCATAAATCGAGACTCAATTTTTGTTTACGATAGATAAAGTAAATCCCGGATAGTAATTGTTCTATGGATAGGAATCAACGGCTGTGCCTCTTAATGGGGAAAAAAGCGTTGATCCCAATGATCTAAGTGCAAGTTTCTTCCTTGATCACATCGAGTATCTTTATAGGTGCAGTCGGCAGATCAGTTTGATCAGTAATGGTCTTGACTACGTTAGTGTAAAGAGTTATCCTGGTGGAATCACCCGTGCTTTCCGGGTGAAGGAAGTTTTTTCGAGTTCGGTTTTGGAAAAACCGACGGATTAGTCTCTTGTTCGGATATCCGTGGGTGAGGCCCCGAGTGTGGGACCGTGCCCCGTGCAAGAAATGCTACTTCCGCTGCTAGCACCCCGAATCCGTTGTGCGGTGGGGACAGGGATCTCACAAATTGGGAGTAATCCCGCAACAGTTCGGCTTCTTTCTGCCAAGTGGCATCTTCAAAAGGATAGAACTTCCATTTAACCAATAATTCTCTCATAATTCTATTCCTGAGAACCTTTTCTCAAACATCAAGGATTTCTTTAGGTTGGAGTTCCATCTGTCCTTGGGTTGAAGAAGTTAAGATTTCATCATGAAGCACGTGATTCGGGCTTGGTATATACTTTTTAAGGACATGAAATACATTATGTACTTTGAGATGAGGAGGCAAAAGAAGCTCGTAGGCTAAGTCACCTACTTTCTTTGTAATCAAATATGGCGCACAATATCTGGGGGATAACTTCTTGTACTTTCCAAGAGATAGAGAACTTCTTTTGGGGCGTACTCGAATGAAAACCATATCTGCTTCTTGGCTTATCCCAATACTTGGGTGATAAGAAGCATTGTAGGCGAACTCGACTAGGTGCAGATAACTTAGCCACTTCTTGGGTTCCCTACCACAGCATGACGGAAGTATATCTTCGATTACTTGGTTTACTTTTTCTGATTGACCATCGGTCTTGAGGTGGTAGGCTATGCTGAGATCCAAGAAAGTTCCTACTGCTTTGAAAAATGTAGTCCAGAATCTTGACGTGAACTTGGGATCTCGATCACTTACTATTCTCTTGGTTTGAGTAGGCCATGCAATCTGAAGATTTCCTTGAGGAACACTCTAGCCACATCCACTGCAGTGTAGGTTTCTTTTACTGGAATCAGATGGGGAACTTTGGTTAGTCTATCAACTACCACGAAGATGGAGTTGTAACCTTATTGCACTAAAGGTAATCTAGTAATAAAATCCATACTTATACATTCCCACTTCATCTAGGGGATATCTAATGGATGTAACTTCCTAGGCATTTTTACTCTCTTGGCCTTGACTTTCTGATAGGTCAGGCATTGACGTACATGATTAAGCACATCCTTTTTTAGACCAAGCCAAAAGAAGCTTTTCTTCACAGACATCTAGGTTTTGATGAATTCTGGATGTCCTGCAATAAGGCTGTCATGGGCTTCATTCAGAATTCGACCCTTAGTTCCCTTATCATTTTGGGAACGCATAGCCTGCCATTATAATACATAATTCCATCATCCACGCTGTACCCTTGAACTCGGCTCAACTCTTGTGGAGTTTTGCTTTCTTGCATAAGTAGGGTAGCAATAGGACCAAAGAATCTATCCTACATGATCTTCTCTCTCGCTTCAATAATCAAAGGATTTGACACTATAGTGATTGCAAGCAAGGAGGCTTTTCTCTGTGCTGATGAGGGCATCTGCTACCACATTTTCTTTGCCTGGGAGGTACTTGATTTCAAAATCAAATTTCTACAGGGTTTGCATATCCACCGTCTTTGGCGCATGTTGAGATCCTTCTGAGTGAAGATCCACATTAAGCTGCTCTGATGATCTGTCATCAAAGTCAATCTTTGACCCAGTAGGAAATGTCTCCACACAATTTCAAGGCATATACTACTGAAAGTAGTTCCAGGTCATGGACAGCATAATTTTTCTCATGCATTTTGAGTTTTTGGGATTCATAGGCCACTCCATGACCTTCTTGCATGAGTGCACCTCCTAGGGAAAAACCATTGGCATCAGTTACTACCATGGGATTGGTTACCAAGGTGGTCTTCAGCTTATCAAAAGCACTCTGGCACACCTGGCAGACCATTGAAACGGGGTATTCTTCTTTAGAAGATTAGTGAGGGGGGAAGCTATGAGAGCATATTTTGGTATAAAAATTCTATACCAGCCAGTCAATCCCAAGAATCCCTTGACTTCTTTCACTATTTTTGGTTCAAGCCAATCTATGACTGCTTGGACTTTAGTGGAATCTAGAGAAATTCCATCTTTAGACACTAGAATGCCCAAGTATTCAACATGGTTGGCAGAGAAAGTGCATTTGCTTTTTTTTGCAAAGAGTTGGTGCTTCCTTAGAATCTCAAGAACTTTTCTGACATGAGTTTCATGGTCAGCTGCATTCTTTGAGTAAATCAGAATATCATCAAAGAAAACAAGAACAAAATCATCCAAGTATTCTCTGAGAATGTCCTGCGACGATTGAATGTATCTGGGGCATTTGTCAAGCCAAACGGCATGACAGTGAATTCATAATGCCCATACACCGAGTATTGATGGCTATCTTTGAGACATCTTGCTCATTAATCCTCATCTAATAATACCCTGATTTGAGATCTATCTTTGTGAAGATCTAGGCTCCACTTAGCCTATCCAGAAGCTCATCAATTTTGGGGATAGGATACCTATTATTAACTGTCAGATTGAGGACTCTGTAGTCCACACAGAGAGTCTTAGCGTTCCATATTTCTTTTTCTGAAAGAGAATTGGCGCACCCCAAGGTGAAACACTGGGTCTTACAAACCCTTGTTCTAACAACTGTCTAAGCTGTTCCTTGAGTTTGATGGCTTCAGGAACTGGCATTTTGTACGTGCGCAAGGCTACTCTCTGCGCTCCAGGGGTTAATTCTATCACATGATCTACTTCCCGAATTGGAGGCATCTCTGTTAAATTTGCTAGGAATAAATCATCATAATCAGTTAGCCATTCAGGTTCTTTAGCTTTTAACTTTGTGTCTAGTGGATTCATTTTGACAACATAAATGAGCTGTTTTTTTCTAAGTCCTTTTAGTAACTTAGAAGCCTTTACTAACTCTAGATTTGGGGATCCTGAAATTACGGTTCCTTGAACTTTATTTCCGTAAAGGTCACGAAAGGAAATGGTTCCATTATGACAGTGAATGTCAACTTGTTTTTTGTGGAGCCAATCCATTCCAAGGATCCCATCAAAAACTCCCAAAGGTATACCTCTCAACTACCATAGTCAGTTAAATTCCCATCTAGAGATTGAATTAAATACGATCTGTCTCAAGGTGAGTGAAAAGAATCTTCACACTGGCCAATTCAACTTACATAGGTTTCCCTGATTTCTATTCTAAGACTAGCTTACGCAAGCATCCTGTGGGGAGATGAAAGAATGAGTACTGCCTGAAGCAATCAAAAGCTTAAAAGGCTTACCCTGATACTCAGTTGGAGTATGAATGACAGAGAATTGGCGATTTGGCCCTTGGTTTTCAATTGCTGGGATAAATCTGTCCTCTTTCCTCTTCCACTACTTCTGCTATTGTGACTGCTCTGGCTCCTGCAGTCTTAGGCAGAACTCTTTCTCTTGCCCTAGTTTTAGGAAGGAGTTCTAAGGCTACTCTGGATAGAGGCAAATGGCTGAGCTGGAGTTCTCCTAGGATTACCTTGATTTTGACGAGATGGACCCTGATTTGTTAACTGATAAGAAGGGGCTGGTCTCTGCACTGTCGGTCCTTGACTTCCCATGGCAGGAGTCGGGCAGTCTTTTTCAGCTGGTGACCAAAACCCTGACATCCAAAACACCAGTTCTCACTTCTGAGCTCATCCCTTTTAATTCTTGAAAGAGGTGGGGCTCCTGAGAAAGTGTTCTGTGGGAAGGGTCTTCCTTCACTTCTTAATCTCCCAGTATCCTAATTCTGATTTGGGCCTTGTTGCATCTTTGGGGGAGGAAAGTTTGAAGTACTTCTCGAGATTTGGGAGGGTGTAGGCTTCGAGACCTCAACAACAAAGGATTTGGCAAAGTCCTTTGCCATTCTTATAGCTTCGGCCATTGAGACAGGGTTGGCATTCTTCACTAAGGTGTCCAATGGCTCGTTCATTCATCGAATGAATCTGGCCATCAGCTGCTCTTCATCTAATTTGCAGGGAATATTTGAGGAGAAGGGCAAAAGCTTGATGGTATTCTTCAATTGTCCAGCTATCCTGCTTTAGTTCAAGAACTCATTCATTTTAGTTTCAAGGAAGCCCGGAGGACAAAACCTCTTTCTAAGGTAAACTTTAAGATCGGTCCAGGTCTGGGTATTTCGGTCAAGACGGTTAGTCTCGCAGTGATTCCTCCAAGCGACCCTGGTCGTTTCCACAATCTTTAACCTGGCGAGAGCCATCTTGCTTCTCTCATTGTAGCCAGTTAGGGACCAGATTGTTGGGATCTGTGCAGGGCTTTTCGAATATTCGGATCTATCTCTTCGTCTCATCTGTTAGAGGATCCGGTTGCCTTGCACGGGCCACATGCCTCATGATTCTGACAAAACGAGATTTTCGTCAACTTAACTTTGACAACAGATTTATGATTATTTAATTTTTGTAATTTATTCTTTGAATAGATAATTATTTCATCATACTTCATAAAACAAGATCTACTCTGATAATTTTATTAACCATAATCACAATCATAAAAACAATTTGGAATTTTTTTGAAAAACATCATTTATTATCAAAAGTTTTTGATATATACATAGAGCATCACGGCTCCCAAAATCACTGCCTCAAAATCGCGTACACATAAAGAAACAAAACTGCAAAGGAGACATACCATGGTACATAGGATTCATTACAGAAAGAGGTGCTATAATTCTACTTCTAGGGATAAAGCGGCTAAGAAGCCTAAAAACTCGGCATGAAATTCTAGACCTTTTAATGATGTATTTTGTAGCAAAGTTGTTAGACACTTTACAAGTAAGCTTTTCATTTTTAACCCTACAATAGTGATCATGTTTAAAGATTTTGTTTCTTATAAAGTCATAGTCCGTAGTTATGGAATTGTAATGAGTTCGCATTACTTCTCATTATTCTCAATGTAAAGTATTATTTCAAGTGAATATATAAAAAGGTACGACTCTCTACACTTGAGTTTCGTGTTTATTATTTATCAACTTCAAAAGTAAACTAACCCTTCATCATCCAGACTTGTTTCATCTACTTTCGGTTTATAATCTCACGTATCCTTGAGTGTTAAAACTTTTTTGACATTTAATTTCAATGACACCAACAATGGAGGTATGCATACATATTCACCTTCTTTTATACAACTTTTTCATAAGTATTTATATAATATCTTTCCAACCTAATAACCTAATTAATGAACCTTAGATTTTGATGAAAAACAGGTAGAGGGAGAGGAGACACACACACAGGAGCAAACCCTAATGTATATTGCAAACCCTAACCATAGAGGGAAGCCATCTCCCTTCTCTCATAATGCATAAAGCCATAATCCATAATACACAACACACACTGTGTGTTGTGTCCACACACAGCTAACCCTAGCTAATGTCCACACACTATGACCAGTTGGACGTGATCATTTATGTCTCACACATGCTGCTACCTAACATGCCAGCACATAGTGCAGCTGGCACAAGCTAACATCGAGCTTGAATCTCAACAGCCCCTCTCAAGCTCATGATGTACTGCCATAGATGAAGATGTAGATGAGCTTGGGCTATCAAAGCTCTCAACACCCCCTCAAGCTTATCCCACGTACTCCCAACATAGTACGGAAGTACTCAAACTTCTCCCTGCTAAGTGGCTTTGTAAAGATGTCGGCCCACCTGCTCTTCAGTCTTTACATATTGCAACTGCAAATCCACTGTACCATCCAGCACTTTCTCTCTGACAAAATGATAGTGGACCTCTATGTGTTTGGTCAGCGCATGAAAAACTGGATTCTTGGCCAAATGTATGCTGCTCATGTTGTCACAACCTTGCCATCAATAGGCTCACCCAAATCAGCCAAGAGACCCTTTAACCATACTCCTTCACATGTAGCAATGGCTGCACCCCTGTATTCAGCCTCTGTACTAGATAAAGCAATAGTAGGTTGCTTCTTGCTACTCCAACTCACCCCTGTATTTAGCCTCTGTACTAGATAAAGCAACAGTAGGTTCCTTCTTGCTACTCCAACTCACCACTGCACTTCCAAATGTAAAGGCATAACCACTAGTAGACCTCCTGTCATACGAGCTACCTATCCAATCTGCATCTGTGTAGCCATGTATATCCAAGCCTTTACCATGCTCATAAAGAATACCATAATGTGCAGTGGTCTTTACATATTGCATAATGCATCTCACTGCATCCAAATGAGGTTTTTTGGGGCTCTGCACATAAATTGGCTTACTATCCCCACAGCTTCAATCCCAAGAAAATATCTCAATTCACCCAAGTCTTTCATGTCAAACTGCCCACTCAATACCTTCTTGACATGCATAACATCTGTAGCATGATCTCCTTGAAAAGATGCAGGGGGGAAGAGAGCTTGAGCTCTTGCAAAGCACACACACACTCACAAAAACCTAATAGAGAACACACAAGGTGAGAGGCTAAAAATCTTCTTCTTCTTCACTCAACACTCAACACACCATAGACAAGATAAGAGTACACACAATATGAAAGGTACTCAACTAAATACATACAAGGGTTCTCTATAGTGTGAACCCAACTAAATGAGCTGGCGCTATAACTATGCCAGTCTCTAGAATGGCTATCACACAGCTTGTCATCCCACTGGCCGCATATCACCCAAGATCTCACCAACCATGCCAGTGGTGTAAGTGTGGGGCCTATTCCCCAGGTGGGTCATCATCAGTGTCCACCGCCTCAGTAGACGAGCTCGATATCTCAACACTCCTGTGACAATCAAGTCATCCACATAGATGACAAGTAAGACAATCCCATGATCTATTCTCTTCACATAGAGTGAAGAATCTGCTAAAGAAACCTGAAATCCAAGGGAGATAAGATATCAGCTTATCTTATCACTCCAAGCACAAGGTGCTTGCTTTAAACCATATAATTCTTTCTTTAATCTGCATACATGAGTGAGATACCTCGGGTGTACATATCCTTCTGGCTGTGCCATATAAACTTTCTCTTATAGATCACCATTTAGAAATGCATTTTTCACATCCATTTGATGCATTTCCCAACCATTTGCTGCAGCCATAGCAATGACTGCTCTCACTGTTCCCATCTTTGCAACTAGACTAAATGTTTCATCATAGTCCAAGCCTTGGGTTTGTGCATAACCCTTAGCTACCAATCTCGCTTTATGGTGCTCAATGGAACCATCTGACTTGCATTTCACCTTGTAAACCCATTTGCAACCAATGACATTTTTGCCTTGTGGTAAGGCAACCAAATCCCATGTTTCATTTTATGAACCAAAGCATCCATCTGAACATCCATTGCCTTCTCCTATACATGCTTCCCAATAGCTTCTGTATAGCATGTAGGTTCCACATGCTTCACCAAAGAGGTCATATATGCGTAATGCATAGCAAAATCACGATATGTCAACCTGTCAATTGGATACCTGACCCTTTGGGATCTCCGCAATGCATGCAGATCACTCTGAACACCTGTCACTCTTGCATGTGGAGGCACATATCTATCCTGCAAGTGTGCATAAAACTGGTATGCCAAGTTCCTTATCCAAACTCTCTGAACTTGACGACTCATAACCTGTAATGCCAATTCCTTCAAACTTCTTTTTCCCTTTATCCACAGCACTACACCACCCCCAGTGCTCACACTCTCATGTCTCAAGCATCCTGACCATGGACGTATAGTGCTACTCTCAGACTTTGCTGGCCTAGACATAGAGATAGAACATGTTTGTGGCAAGTTCACATGCACATCAGCATCAAGGGAATCAATGACACCCTCATCCTTTGCTTTGTACCAACTAGCAAGTTCATCAAACACCACATCTCATGAGATAACCACTTGCCTAGTTTGTGGATTGTAACATTTATATGCCTTGCGATCATGTGCATAACCAATAAACACACACTTCTCTGCCTTAGCATCCAACTTCCTCCTCCTCTAGCGTCAGGCACATGTACATAGGCTATGCACCCAAACACTTTGAGGTGTCCAATGTCTGGCCTAAAACCTATAAGCCGCATCTCTAGCGTACTTCCATGTATGGCTGCTGTGGGTGTCTTATTAAGTACATACACCGCAGTGGCACACGCTTCTGCCCAATAATAGTCTGGCATGCTCTTTTCATTGAGCATCGCCCTAGCCACATCACAAATGGCTCTATTCTTCCTCTCAGCAACACCGTTTTGCTGAGGTGTGTACCTGCAAGTTAACTGCCTTCTTATGCCATGCTTTCTCAAGAAATGCTCAAAAGCATGTGAGATGTATTCACCACCTCCATCTGTCCTCAAACATTTTATCCAAGAGCCATATTGCTTCTCTGCAAAAGCTTTGAAGTCCATAAACTTTCCCAACACTTCACTTATCTCTCTGAGAAAGTAAATCCAAGTTATTCTGCTGAAATCATCAATGAATGTCACATAATACAAGCTGCCTTTAATGGATGGGTTTTGTGCAGGACCCCATATATCGCTATGAACTATCTCAAGTGGCCTGCTACTCATGTTGCCTTCTTTAGGAAACGGCAACCTCGCGTGCTTTCCAAACTGATAGGCATCACAAACATGCATATTCCCATCATACTTGAATCTAGGCAGCCCACTAACAATGCCTCTTGCTGCCTGCATGTTCTTTAACCTTTATATGTTCACATGTCCAATCCTTTTTATGCCACATGTCAATGTCCTGTACCACATTTCGGCTTTTAAAGAACATGGCTGATTTCAACTCAGGAATCCCAGCATCCAACTTAAATAACCTGCCTTCTTTCTTGCCTTTGGCAATGACTCTACATCCATTTTTTAAATCCTCAACGAAGTAACCACACTCGTTGAAATGAACCTGTAAACCCTATTCCACCATTTGACCAACTGAGGCTAAACTTTTTGTAATAGTAGAAGGCACATACAAGACATCTACCATAGACTTTGTTTCACCATTGTGCATAACCAATGGTACACTTCCAACATGTGTGATGAAAAGATGCAGGGGGGAAGAGAGCTTGAGCTCTTGCAAGCACACACACACACTCACAAAACCCTAATAGAGAACACACAAGGTGAGAGGCTAAAAATCTTCTTCTTTTCTACTCAACACTCAACACACCATATACAAAGATAAGAGTACACACAATATGAAAGGTACTCAACCAAATACATACATGGGTTCTCTATAGTGTGAACCCGACTAAATGAGCTGGCGCTATAACTATGTCAGTCTCTAGAATGGCTGTCACACAGCCTGTCATCCCACTGGCCGCATATCTCCCATGATCTCACCAACCATGCCAATGGTGTAAGTGTGGGGCCTATCCCCCAGGCGGGTCATCAGTGGCCACCGCCTCACTAGACGAGCTCGATATCTCAACACTCCCCCTCGAGCTCAACTCCATCTCATGTACACCAAGCGAAGCCCTGAATCTGCGGAGCTTCTCTGTACCCAATGCTTTGGTGAAGATGTCAGCTACCTGATCCTCTGTGCTGACATAAACAAGGTCAAGGTCTCCTGCCAAGACCTTCTCTCTGACGAAGTGGTAGTGGACCTCAATGTGCTTCGTACGAGCATGAAAGACTGGGTTCCTGGCCAACTGTATACTGCTAATGTTGTCACAGAAAATGACAACTTGTCTATCCACAGATAGACCCAAATCTGCAAGTAGCTTTCTCAACCAAGCTACCTCACATGCTGCCATAGCAGCTCCTCTGTACTTGATAGAGCAACCGTAGGCTGCTTCTTGCTGCTCCAAGTCATAGCAGCACTCCCCAAAGAAAACATGAATCCACTGGTAGATCTTCTGTCTGAGATACTACCAGCCCAATCAGCATCTGTGTACCCATGTACACATATCTCTGTCCCAGTCTCATAGAATAGTCCACAATGCAAAGTAGTCTTCACATACCTCAGTATGCGTCTCACTGCATCCAAATGCGGTTTGTGGAACCTGCATAAACTGACTCACCAACCCAACAGCATAGCTCAAATCTGGTCTGGTGATCGTCATGTAGATCAAACTTCCTACTATGCTCCTGTACATAGTAGGATCCTCCAAGATCTCTCTTGAATCTGCACTCAACTTGCCATTCTGATCCAATGGCACAGAAATAGGCTTACAGCCTCTCATACCATACTTGGACAACATGTCCAAGCCATACTGTCTCTGCAGTAATCCAATACCATGTGGTGACCTAATCACCTCAATGCCCAAGAAATATCTGAGCTCCCCTAGATCCTTCATCTCAAACTTCTGTCTTAGCAAGATCTTTACATCAAAGATCTCTGCATCATGGTCCCCCGTAATGATCAAGTCATCTACATAGATGATAACAAGCACAACTCCTCTATCACCATGTCTCACATACGATGAGAAATCTGCATTGGCTACATGAAAGCCAATAGTGACAAGATATTCAGAAATCTTGTCAGACCATGCTCTTGGTGCTTGCTTTAAGCCATACAAGGCTTTCTTCAACCTGCAAACATGCTCGGGGTGACCCACATCCTCATAACCAGGTGGCTGCAACATATACACCTCTTCTTGCAAATCCCCATGCAAGAATGCATTCTTTACATCCATCTGATGTAAAGACCATTGCTTTGACGCAGCCACTGCTATCACAACTCTCACCATTGCCATCTTGGCAACTGCGCTGAAAGTTTCCTCATAATCAATCCCATATGTCTGTGCATATCCTTTGGCTACCAATCTAGCCTTGTACCTGTTTATGCTTCCATCACTGTTATGTTTAACTTTGTACACCCACTTGCATCCAATGGCTTTCTTGCCTTCAGGCAATTGCACTAAATCCCAAGTTTCATTTCCATATAGTGCATCCATCTCCTCATCCATAGCTTTCTCCCAACACACATTTCCAACAGCCTCATCAATGCATGTGGGTTCAACAACCTGCACAACCTTTGCCATATATGCATAGTGATGTGCCACATAACCATCATATGTAAATCTCTGCACAGGGTTCTTCACTCTCCCTGATCTTCGCAGCTTTTCATTCATGGCCTCCATAGCCTTCTTTACACTAGGTGTTCTCATAGCTGGGATCCCAAGCTCCTCATCAAGACTCATATCTGAGCCACTAGACTCTCCATCAACATGAGAATGCCCTGCAGAAATGTCAGGCATACCAAGGGGCTCAACCACTTTCTCTTTTCCTTTCCGTGATGTACTAATCACATTTGCAGGGCTGGTATTATGACGTAGCCTGCCACTCCATGGTCTATCAATAGACCCACTAGATGAGGACTCTCCTGGTCCACTCAAAGACTGTGATTGCTGACCTGCATTCTGTGCAACCACACTTCCACTCACATCAGCCCCAACTGCTTCTTTTTCAGCAGCATACCAGCTGCTCATCTCATCAAAGACAACATCCCTGCTTACCCTCAACTCACGTGTAGCAGGGTTATAACACCTGTACCCCTTTTGCTCAAGGGAGTATCCAATAAACACACATTTTTCAGCTTTTGGATCCAGCTTAGTTCTCAGCTCATCTGGCACATGCACATATGCAATGCATCCAAAGACTTTCAGATGAGATAGATCTGGTTTTCTGCCAGTAAACCTCTCCTCTGGAGTTACATCATGTATGGCTGCAGTTGGAGTTTTGTTCATGATGTATACTGCTGTAGAAACAGCCTCAGCCCAATAGCAATGCGGCATATTCTTCTCTTCCATCAATGCTCGCGCAATCTCAGCAATGTACCTGTTTTTCTGCTCAGCAACTCCATTTTGCTGCGGAGTGTATCTGCATGTATATTGTCTCCGAATACCATTCTTCTTTAAATATTCAGAGAACTCATTGGAGAAGTACTCTCCCCCTCCATCTGACCTTAGGCACTTTACATATTTCCCTGTTTGCTTTTCAACCAAAACTCTGAAATTCTGAAAGTGAGTGCACACCTCACTCTTCTCCTTCATGAAATATACCCACACTTTTCTTGTGTGGTCATCAATGAAAGTCACATAATACCTGCAGCCTCCCATAGATATAGTCTTCGTAGGGCCCCATACATCTGAATGCACAACATCTAGTGCATTTCTGCTCACATATCTGTTACGTGGAAACACATGCTTTGTTTGCTTCCCAAATTGGCATGCTTCGCATATTTTCTGCATACCTTCCACTTTAAATTTTGGCAGCCATGTCACAATTCCTTTTGTCTGCATAGACTTCAATCTCTGCACATTTACATGTCCAATTCTTTTATGCCATATGTCTGTGTCTGCAACAACAACTCCTGAACCATTTGCAAACATCGCAGCACTCATTTCAGGCATGTCTACATTCAACGTAAACATTCAGCCCACTCTGTTGCCTTTTGCAACCAACCTGCACTTGTCTTTGAAATCTTCAACATAACACCCATCAGGGTTAAACCGAACCTGCAAACCCTGCTCAATCATCTGGCCAACTGAAACCAGATTCTTTGTTATGTTCGGTACATGAAGTACATCTGCAAGGTACTTCACTTTGCCATCCTGCATAGACAATGGCACATCTCCAACGTGGGCAATTGGATGAGCAGTGTCATCCCCTGTTTCCACAAAACCTGGTCTTTCTGGGTTTTTCATCTCCTTGAACCACTCTCCATGACTCGTCATGTGGTTCGAAGCGCCTGAATCCACATACCATACATTATCTTTTTGTGCTGCATCAACATTTTCAGACATGGCATTCACGACATGCTGCATAACAAACAACCTTTCATTATCCTCATTATTTTTGCTTGAGGATGCATAGTTGTTTTGCTGCACTTTCCCATTTTGCATGTCAACCTGCTTCTTATAACATTCTGACTGCACATGTCCAGGCTTACCACAATAATAGCATTCACGTGCATCATTATATTGCCTTTGCCAATTTCCACGGCCTCTTTGACTCCCCCTGCCTCTGAATTTGCCTCTTCCACCTGCGTGTTGTTGTTGTTGTTGTTGATTCTGGGACTGTTGTTGCTGCTGCTGCTGCTGCTGGCCATAATTCTCATTACCTGTTCGGCCACCTCCTTGACCGCGTCCACGGCCTCCTCTACCTCGTCCTCTTCTTGAACTCGTGTAGAAAGCCTGTTGCTCTGAACTGTTTTTGCTTTGTGAAGACTGTTGGTCTTCACCCAAGTTCTTCTCTTCGATAATCAGCATAGACACCAAATCTGTAAAGTTGGGAATGTTTTCCCGAGTCTGAATAGACGTCTTGAACGCCTTGTATTGTGGCCCGAGACCACGTAGACAGACCTCCACCTTATCATCATCATCTACTGACACACCAATAGATGCAAGGGATTCCACAATACCCTTTATCTTCAATGCATAGTCATTCACAGACATGCTCTTTTTCTCCACAGTATGAAGTTCATTCTTCAACTGTATCTTACGTGCCTTGGTATTTGTTTCATACAGCTTTACCAAGGTGTCCCACGCCTCCTTGGGGGACTTGGCATCCTGAATGTGCCCAATCATGGTGTCCTGTATACTAATGGAAAGCCAATATATAACCTTCCTGGCTCCTTGGTTCCAGTCTTTAAACTCTTTCACATCTGCAGCAGTCGGATTTATATCTGGTATCTCCGGTGCCTCTTCATGCTCACCTTCTATGTAGTCCCAATAGCCTTTTCCCATTAGGAAATTCGTCAACCTGAACCTCCAAGCATGGAAGTTATTCTTATCCAGCTTCTCAGCCACAATCTGTGTTATTCCATCATTAGACATCTTGCCAAACACAATTTTACCAGAAACTGCACTGGTTTTTTCTGCACAAATGCTGTATTTTTCTGCAGCGGTACTGTAGTACTCTCAAATGTCACAACCAGTGACTTCAATGTGCATACATACACCCAATGGCAACTGTAGATCTCTTTGCAGCACCCACAGTGTCTGCACAGTCAATCTGTCTTCCTGCAGTTCTTAAAACAGAGTTCTGCAGAGAATCGATGACTTACCCGCAGTGCTCAAAATCGCCTGTTTTCTGAAAAAACGGAGGTCCAGACGCGCCCGAAACGCGTTTTCGGCCCAAAAAGTTTAGTCCAAAGGACTGTATAGTTGCCCTATAGCTTTACTCCCGCGAAGAAAGCTCCTCAATCAGAGACCGTTTGCCGGTGCCTCCCGTAGAGCTCCCGACAAGGGTGTAGTCACCAACACAAATAGGGAAGAGTAGTTGAAGCTCTTACCCTCGTACCTGAAATAGAGGGTGATTAATCAGCTAATTACTCTCTCACCTTAAACAATTGGTCTAATTCCTTTTACATGGAGTTAGTAGACATCAATGATAAGCTAATGAATGCCTGGTCTCTCAATTTGGACAAGAATCAAAGGAATTAGAGCACTTTTACTCTACTGGTCTTTTTTGGTTTTACTAGTTTTTCTCAAAACAGAGAAGGGGATCTGACAAATTTGGTATGTACGCACCTTGGCTGCTGTTGATATGCAACATTGAGCTTGTTTAGGTGTCAATGCAAGTTATCCACACTTGATTGAACCACTATATTGCAATTTGAAGCCTTGGAAGGCGCGTCAAAAACAGGGTATCTTGGACTGCGTATGCGAGTTCATTTTGGATGCAATCAGTTTGATTTTCTACATCAAAAGTGAAGTTTGTTGAGTACTTTGGAGTATCTGGAACACTTATTAGAGTGTGGTTGAGATGAGGAAGGCTTGTTTACAGATTTGGATGTGTGCGGAAGGTGCATTTGCATTGAGCAAATATGTCAGACAACACGGTACAAATTGTGGGTGAAAAGTTGGATAGGAAGAACTTCCAGGCATGGAAGTACAGGATCAAAAGCTTTCTGAAGGGAAAAGGTTTTTGGAACCTTGTTACAGGTGTGGAGCCAGAGCCGGTGGAACTACCCCGACAACCTACACAGCAACAGGTTGTAGCTCATAAGCAATGGTCAGAAAGAGCATACAAAGTTTTGCATTACCTCTCTATATGTATCTCGGATGCTATACTCATATACATGATGCTGAGAATCCCAAGTATGCATAGGATACATTGGTAAAGCTGTTTGATACAGACACTAGTGCTTGCCCCGCAAGTCTCAGTTGCGACAACAGATTCATAATGTGAAACGAAAAAGGAAGGAGCATCCATGATTATGTACAAGAGATAAAGAAGTATGCAGATGCATTGGCAATAATCAATGTCCCCATGCCTGATGATTTGGTAGACATTACCTTGCGTGGTCTTGGTGGTAAGGAGTATAAGTCTTTTGATACATCCATCTCGGTTCTTCGGAGTACAGGTTTACGAGATTTTGATGAGTTGGTTTCACTCTTGCTTGTTGAGGAAATCAAACTCAGTGACTCTTTTCATGATGCATCTACTAGCCATGATGATTATGGTGGAAGAAATCAAGCTTTCTATTCACAAAGGGGATTTAGAGGCAAGGGGAGATTTGCATCACGTGGCCATGGTAATGGTCGTGGATGGCAGGACAAGTCACCATAATAGAATTTTCAGTCTAAATATGGTGCTAGAGGTGGTTGTGGATATACACCTCAGAGAGGCAGAGGTAATCCTCGTGGTAGAGGACATTGGCAAGGCCAACAAACATCTATGCAAAATGTGGAATGCCATTACTGTGGGAAATTTGGTCATATGGCACGTGATTGGTTCCGCAAACAAAATGATTTGAGAGGGAGTAGAGCACAACATGGTGGAAATTATGCATCAAGCAGTAATGATGGCAGCGCAAATCACTTGTTTGCCATGAAACATGTTGTGGGATCTATGATGACAAATGGTGAAAGCGATGACACTTGGTATATGGACTCTAGAGCATGAAACCATATGACTTGTCATGGTGAATGGTTTGAGCATATGAAGCCTATGGATGTGAAAGACTATGTGGAAATAGGAGATGATACCCAACATGTTATCACTGTTGAGATATCGAGCTCGTCTAGTGAGGCGGTGGCCACTGATGACCCGCCTGGGGGATAGGCCCCACACTTACACCACTGGCATGGTTGGTGAGATCATGGGAGATATGCGGCCAGTGGGATGACAGGCTGTGTGACAGCCATTCTAGAGACTGGCATAGTTATAGCGCCAGCTCATTTAGTCGGGTTCACACTATAGAGAACCCGTGTATGTATTTGGTTGAGTACCTTTCATATTGTGTGTACTCTTATCTTTGTATATGGTGTGTTGAGTGTTGAGTAGAAAAGAAGAAGATTTTCAGCCTCTCACCTTGTGTGTTCTCTATTAGGGTTTTGTGAGTGTGTGTGTGTGCTTGCAAGAGCTCAAGCTCTCTTCCCCCCTGCATCTTTTCATGGTATTAGAGCCTGGTTCGTGCTAAGGGCTGAGCTTCAAGCAAGAGAACCACAGGAATCATAGTAGACAGCCTATTTAATCAGCTCATTTCCAGCTCCATAATGCATAATTGCTTCAACCAATCATATAGCAACCTTCTCAAGTGTATGTATCACACAATTGCTAAGAGAATTTTGGAATTTGTCAATCACAAGACTTGATTTTTGGCCTCCACCTAGTAAAAAAGTGAAAAACTGCTCTGGCTGTGCCGCCTACTCTCCTGAGGTGATTTGAGATGTTTAGAGTTGCTATTGAGAGCATAGGTGAGTTTCCAACACTCTTAGGCATGTACACTATCCATCAATTGAGTGATTTTTGTAAAAAACTGGCGTTAATTTCATCCACAATGAGCATCATTTCTCTGTTTTTGTGAAGGGTTCAAATCAATGATTTTTCTCTCACATAAATGCACCAACTTGGCTCCAAATTCAATTTAGGGCTTGCACATGAGTTGCCAATACAATAATCCTTGTCACATACATGTTCCTTTTCCAGATTGCATCTATTTTCACAATACATCACCGCTTTCAAGTTCCAATGGAAAGCTTGCAAAAAACCAAAATTTTCTTTTGCTTTGAGCAACCCTGATTTGCCTTGTTTGTGCTTGAATCACCGGCAATCCACTCAAGGGTGTTTAGTAGTCCTTACCCGGTAGGCCAAGCTCTCAGATCTGATAGAAATCAGTGTGCTCCAAGTTTCACAGCATCAATGGCAAGCTTCACAGTTTTTCTTCATAGCTTCTTCTCCCTCTTCTCTCACTCACTCAGAAACCCTAATAGAGAGCACCAAGCTCTAATACCATGATGAAAAATAGGTAGAGGGAGAGGAGACACACACACAAGAGCAAACCCTAATGTATATTACAAACCCTAACCATAGAGGGAAGCCATCTCCCTTCTCTCACAATGCATAAAACCATAATCCATAATACACAACACACACTATGTGTTGTGCATGCTTTTGTGCCCTCATTGTTTGTTTCAGTTTGTTCGTATATGGAGGGGTGATTCCCTGGGTACTTACACCTGGAAAACATGTGTGTGGCTGCCTTCACTATTTGTTTCAGTTGGTTTGTATGGAGGGATGATTCCCTGGGGGTACTTACGCTTGGCAAATATGTGTATGGCAGTTATTTGATTATTTCAGGGTTGTCTATATCTCTAGACGATGTGGATATCGTCTGAGTATAGCAACGAGAAGTGCGAGGATATCGATTGAGGTGTCGCACTACATGAGATGTGCGAGGGTACCAATTGAGGTGTCATATGGCTGGTGGATTGAGAGGTCGTGTGAAGATGATAATCATTTTTCTTTTGTATTAAACTCTTTATACATGCTATTTTTCATTTGATAATCAGTGTGATGATCACCAACTTTAGTGTCGCACGAGTTTTTCTTGATTGGTACTCCATGTCCATGAGAACCTCTGAGCCATGCCTTTGTGCCTCTGAGCCACTTTCGAACCTCTGAGTTTACCTTGTAGGTTATGATATCAACAATCTTGTTCTCTTAACATTTTTCTTACGCAATTGAGGACAATTGCTTCCTCAAACGAGAGGACTCTTACAGGTATATATTTTATCATATTTTTGATGAATTAATAATCATACAAAATATGCTTAAATTAAATTTGTGTAGGATTCAGCTTAATGGAATATGCAAGTTGGCACAAGATTAATGTATAGGTGTAAATGTGCACATAGTCATTTTATGTAACAAGGCCCACTAGCAATTTTATTTGGGCAAAGGTTTTATATGTACAAACCTTAGGAGACTTCATATGGTTAAAAGTGTGTAAATCAATACCCCAAAAGTGGTAAAAGGAAGCCCAATCTGTACGCTCATCTATTCTTAGCTCCTTGGGCTAATCTTATGAAATAAAAGTCTCTAAATGCTCATGTCGTGGAAGTGAAGCTACACGGCATGGGGGGGGGAGATTGCACCCAATCTTGTCTTGATGGTGATACACGGCATTGGGGGGGCGATTGCACCCAATCTTGTCCTGATGGTGATATTATTTTCTTTTCTTTGCTTTTGTGTTATGCTATGCTAATTAATTTCAATTTAATTCAAGTGTTTGTTTTAATTTTTGATATATTTTATGAGTTTTTAATTATTTCTTCAAGAAGATTAAAGGGTCCCATGACAATTAATGTATATGCTTATAGATTCCTATGTTTCTGTAGTTTGTTTGTATGGCAGGGTGATTCCTAGAGTTCTTACACACCTAATGAACATATGCATGGTGACGGTTTATATGCTCATGGAATATGTGTTGATTTCCTTAAATTATTTATTGGATATTTTATAGGTGAGGAGGACTTGGAAGATTGAGGTGGATGTGCACACATTATTATTTTGGAAGGCATTCATAATTACAAACAAGCTTTGTATATATGTGCTAGCTTGTGCACATCATTTTATTTATTTCCATAAGCTTAGACTTAAAGCATAGAATTAGATAATATTTACTTTTTGATATTTTGTAAAGCTTGAAAGCTTTTCCCTAGCCCCAAGTAATTTAGTAAAGATAAAACTCTCTATTTTGGAAGAGTATTGGCAAAGAAAAGCACACTTTTTATGTTCTTATAGGTTATGCCCTAAAATACTCATGTGTGGGGATAGGCAACACACATGAGGGTGCTTTGGATACAATCAAGTATTCATTGCTTTAGCTAACCAACACAAGACAACCAAGGTCATGCCTTTTAGCCTAGCAAATGTCCCAACCACATTTCAATGCCTCATTGCATCACTTATGAAGATTATCTGCTGAGAAAATTTCTTAAAATCTTTATAAATTATCTCTATGTCAATTCAATGTGGAAAGAGAATTTTTGAGAGATCTAGAAAGTATCAAATATCTCTCAATCCACTCAAATGCTAGTTTTGGGTAAAACATATAATTATCCTAGGGCACATTGTCTCAAAAAATGGGATCTTCATTGATGATAGAAAGATCAAACTAATTCTTAAGTTTCTACCACCACAAAATGTTAAAGGACTATAATGATTTATGGGCCATGTGGGGTATCTCCATCGCTCTACAAATTGTTGATCTTGTTTGAATGGATTGATGAGTGCCAAAGGAATATGAGAAACTCAAAAAGTCCCTAGCAAGATCTCCAAGCTTATGAACACCACAGTGGAACATTGTGTTTCATGTTCACATAGATGTTTTGATATTTACAATTGGACGTGTCTTACCACAACTTGGGGAACATGACATAGATTTTCTAGTGAGTTTTGTTAGTCTCGATAACTTAATGATGTTGAGTGAAACTATACCACCATGGAATGAGAAGGGTTATCTATGGTATATATGTAGTCAAGAAGTAAAACCTTTGTATTTTTCCTAGATTATCAAGCATTATTTCACCTTGTAAACAATCCCAATGTGCAACAAGGTTCATCACTCCCAGTGGTTACTTATTGTGAGATCCCACTTCCCCCTCCGCACACTGGATTAGCTGGCAGCAGCAGAAGCAGCTTACTCATATGCACGGTAGGGTTTCCCACCTGAGGCCTCGCCCTCGAATGTCTGGGCACACGAGACTAAGCTGGTGGTCATTCCGAAAACCGAAACTGAGGAAATTTCCCATGCCCGAAAAACGGGGATGATTCCACCATTGAATTTCTTAACGAATTTTTCCAACAAGGTCAAGATACTTAACTAACCTTCATCTGATTAAACCAGATAGAAGGAAAACTATTACATACTTATCTTGAAGGAATTAATGCTTTTTTCCTAGTTGAATCAGGCACAACCGTTGATCTATTCATTAGAGAAGTCTTCGGGCTTTTATTTAACTACTCGAGTTCTAAGTGTATTCCTATTAATCAATTTTATTATTAAAACTCTACTGATTCCAGCCTAGGCCCATGGGTTAGCCACCACCCAACCACTGGAATTAGTAGAACTAGAAAGGTACTCAACCACCCATAATTGAATGCCTTTCTTAACTTTTGCTTTAGAATACAGATACACACACGCTCCTCTTTAAACTTTAACTTTTAAAAACAATCCATTGATAAACAATTATTGGTTACTGATGTCATAACTCAAAATTTCCATTCAATTCTTGTTTGTCACAAAACAATATCACTCTCTGGACTCTCCGTTGAGACTAGCAGGTCAGCAATGAGATATAGTAACAGATTACAATAATTTTCTCGTCATCATACATATGTATATCTTCCATGACATACGCATGGCTCAGCAATGAGATCTAATAACAGATTACAATAATTTTCTCGTCATCATACATATATATATCTTCCACGACATACGCATGGGTGTCCTATAGGCACCGCGAGCCCGTGCATCGCTTGGTCAGAAACCCTCTAGGATCCTCCTTAGGTGTCCTGGCACTTCACTCGCGGACCGCTTCGTCGGCCCTCACCCATCGTACCGGAAGCATACCATTTTTCACCATACCCAGGCTGGTCAAGACCTAGGCAAGTTTTTGCCGTGTGAGCCGTCCTTTAAACACTCCCCGCCAGCTGTTGCAACCGAACTTCCCTTAGAAAAACACATATACCAATGCGCCCTCTAGCATTCTGGCATAAGACAATCCTTTAAGAAAATAGGGTTTCTATGCAAGTTTTAAGTTTTGATTTTCTTTTGAATACAATGGGTATATCTTAAATCTGTATCCCAATACTTCTAGATCACAGGTCTAAAAATCCAACAGAATTTCTTGAATTCTGTAACCTTGATCCTCAGATCAGAAGCAAGGGTCTTAACTTGATTTCAGATTCGATTGGTGATTTGAGTGAATTTTTCTTTTTCTTGAAACTGATGAAGGACTTATGTCTTGGTCATAGTCTGATTCAGGGTTTGAGTCTGGAAAGGTTCTCCTAAACTATATTTCTCAAAGGGTAATATTTCAATTACTACTTTACTGAATTTCATTCATTGAGTATTTTGTTTAACTGAATTTAAAACTAATCATGAATTCCTATGAGGAATAAATTTATCATTTATCTAAAATTTTGACTTCGATAGTTTTTCTGAATTTTCTCATTACTATCCTAGAGAATATGAAACGGTAGAATTTTTTCTCACAAAGTATTTACTTATTCATTTACCAATATTCATGGGATTTAAACATAGGATTAAAGAGAACTCTTATTTTGATATAAAAAATCATTATGCATCTATTTATGCATAAAATCCAACTTCTATAGAAATAACACTTTTATATAAAAGAAAATCCTTTTATGCATTTATTTATGTAAAAAAATCAATTTTGATGATAGTAACACTTTTATAATAAAAAAACTCTTTTATGCATCATTTTATGCATGAAAATCAATATTGATGAAAGAAACACTTTTATAATAAAAAACCAATCTTTTATGCATCATTTTATGTATAAAAATCAATATTGATGAAAGTAACACTTTTATAATTTTAAAAAAAAAATCTTTTATGCATCTATTTATACATAAAAATCAATTTTGATGAAAGTAACACTTTTATAATTCAAAAAAAAAATCTTTTATGCATGAAGATCAATATTGATGAAAGAAACACTTTTATAATTAAAAAAAATTCTTTTATGCATCTTTTTTACATAAAAATTCATTTTGATAATTAAAAAAATTCTTTTATGCATCATTTTATGCATAAAAATCAATATTGGTGAAAGTAACCCTTTTATAATAAAAAATTTATTTTCAATATACATCTTTCTATGCATAGAATTTGATTCTAATGAAAATCACACTTTTATAATAAAAAAATATCCAATATGCATCTTTCTATGCATAGAATTTAAATATAATGAAAATCATTCTTTTCTAAAATCACAACCAATATATTTTATGCATCTTTCTATGCATAGAATTTAAATTTTAATGGAAATAACACTTTTATAATAAAAATATTTCTACTATGCATTTTTCTATGCCTAGAATCAAAATAACACTTTTAGAATACACAAATGGTGGGGATTACTCTTTTTGAATAATTAAAGATAAAACTTATTTCACAAAATTTAAGAAAATGTTACCATAATCTCCTTTGTATGGCTGACCATTTTTCAATTACTTTTATCCTCAAGTTACTTAAAAATTATCCCAAATGATTTAAACCAATCTAAACTAATCAAATTTCACTTTTAAAAGAGAAACAATATGAAAAGTTTAATTCTCATGATTTGATTACTTATCTAGGATAAAGAAAGGCTGAATTTAAGAATGAAGAGAGGGGAAAAGCCTTTCCAATAAGGCATAACATCATTTGTTCATTTTAAAGAAAATAAAAATTAGAAAACCATTAAAAGAAATAAAGAAAAAGTAGGATTTCTAGCTTACTTGAATTTCTATGAGCTTTCCTTTGGCTTGATGGTATGAGGGATCTACTCTTGTTTGCAACAAGAGTGGCCACCAATTCTTTTGAAGAGGGAAAGGTCAAAAACTAATGAATTATCAATAAATTCACTGTTTTTGGCTCTGGGGGGTGGAGTAGAGTAATAGTGCATAGAACACTATTAAGCTTCTATAAAGGAGGAGGCTTCTATTTATAGGAAAAAGTGAGCTTCTAAACCAAGCAAACTGATTCTAGAATTTTCCATATCAGTTTTCCATATCAGTTTGGTCAATTTTTGACCAAACTGATTCTAGAATTTTCCATATCAGTTTGGTCAATTTTTGACCATTTTTGTGTCAGTTTAGCTTACTTTTTGGAACTAGACTTGAATTAGGAGAGAGGAGAGATGAAATATCTCAATATTTGAGAGTTTAAAACTCCACCACACATGTGAAATGCCTCCTTAATGAGGGGGAATCCCCACTCTTGAGGTGTCAAAAATTAATTTCTTTAGTATTTTCTTTGGTCCTTAGACCACTCTTCATCTTATGTGAGTATTCACTTATTTTTGGGGGGATTTTCTTTATTTCTTCAACTTATATCCTCCATACATTTGGATGACTTTGATTGGCCCCTCAGAACCTCAATTTAAAATTTTCAAAAAATCTGGAGCCTTAGGATAAGGCCTTTTAAACAGATTATAATTTATTTCTAATGCACCTTCTGTTTAAAAGGCCTTAGGATAAGGCCTTTTAAACAGATTATAATTTATTTCTAATGCACCTTCTGAAAATCTTTTTGAACTTCTGTTTCGGGGGAGTTTATTTTAATAAGAAGAGATATTTTTCCATCCAAAAATATCTAAAATCTGAATAATCTCTCTCTAGAATATTTTCTCTCTCTAAGCCAAAATAGGTAAAAACAAGATCTTTTATTATTCTGAAGAGGAAATTGATTACAGGGGGAAGATACTAGACATCTTGAGAGGCAGGGGAGTAATCTTACATTCTCTCCCACTTGAAAAATGCGAGATGTCCTCATCTCGCAAACTGGGGGTTAATCTTGCAAACAATTCGGCTTCTTTCTCCCAGGTGGCATCTTCAAAAGGATAGAACTTATATAATTCTCTCACAATTCTATTCCTGAGAACCTTTTCTCAAACATGAAGGATTTCTTCAGGTTGAAGTTCCATCTGCCCTTGGATTGAAGAAGTTAAGATTTCATCTGTCCTTGGGCTGAAAAAGTTAAGATTTCACCACATCAAGCACATAATTAGAGCTTGGTATATACTTTGAGATGAGGAGGCAGAAGAAGCTCGTAGGCTAAGTCACCTACTTTCTTTGTAATCAGATATGGCCCACAATATCTGGCCGGATAACTTCTTGTACTTCCCAAGAGATAGAGAACTTCTTTTGGGGGGTACTCGAATGAAGACCATATCTGCTTCTTCGAATTTTCTGTCTAACCTCTTCTTATCTACATACTACTTCTGTCTATCCTGGGTAGCTTTTATATCTTTGCTCTGCGAATTGATTGAATCTACTACTTCATATCTTCAAGCATATGTCTAGACATCTCGATCCTAATCAATGGGTCGAACCAAGTTAATGGAGTAAACAATCTTGTCCATACAGAGCTTTGAAAGGGCTCATCCCAATACTTCGGTGATAAGAAGCATTGTAGGCGAACTCGACTAGGTGCAGATAATTTAGCCACTTCTTGGGTTCCTTGCCACCACAGTATAATCGAAGTATATCTTTGATTACTTGGTTTACCCTTTCTGAGGTCTCGAGGTGGTAAGCTATGCTGAGATCCAAGAAAGTTTCTACTACTTCGAAAAATGCAGTCCAGAATCTTGACGTGAACTTGGGACCTCGATCACATACTATTCTCCTCCTGTTGGGTAGGCCATGCAATCTGAAGATTTCCTTGAGGAACACTCTGGTCACATCCACTGCAGTGTAGGTTTCTTTTAGTGAAATTAGATGGGCAAATTTGGTTAGTCTATCAACTACCACGAAGATGGAGTTGTAACCTGATTGCACTGAAGGTAATCCAGTAATAAAATCTATACTAATACATTCCCACTTCATCTGAGGGATTTCTAATGAATCTAGCTTCCCAGGCATTTTTACTCTCTCGGCCTTGACTTTCTGAGACAGGTCAGACATTGACGTACATGATTAAGCACATCCTTTTTTTCTTCACAGACATGAAACCTAGATGTCCTGTAATAAGGCTATCATGGGCTTCATTCAGAATTTGACCCTTAGTTCCCTCATCATTTGGGAATGCATAGCCTCCAATTATAATACATAATTCCATCATCCAGGCAAACTCAGTTCAACTCGTGTGGAGTTTTGCTTTCCTGCATAAGTAGGGTAGCAATAGGGCCAAAGAATCTATCCTGCATGATCTTCTCTCTTGCTTCAATAATCAAAGGATTTGACACTATAGTAATTGCAAGCAAGGAGGCTTTTCTGCTGAGAGCATCTGCTACCACATTTTCTTTGCCTGGGCGATACTTGATTTCAAAAAATCAAATTCTTGTAGGGTCTGCATCTACCTTCTTTTGCGCATGTTGAGATCCTTCTGAGTGAGATCCACTTTAAGCTCTGATGATCTATCATCAAAGTGAATCTTTGACCCAGTAGGTAATGTCTCCACAACTTCAGGGCATATACTACTGAAAGTAGTTCTAGGTCGTGGGGACAACATAATTTCTCTCATGCGTTCTGAGTTTTTGGGATTCATAGGCCATTGCATGACCTTCCTACATGAGTGCATCTCCTAGGGCAAAACCACTGGCATCAGTTACTACCTCAAAGGGTAGAGAGAAATCTGGTAGCTTCAGAACGGGATTGGTTACCACGGCGGCCTTTAGCTTATCAAAAGCACTCTAGCACCTGGCAGACCATTGAAACGGGGTATTCTTTTTGAGAAGATTAGTCAGGGGGGAAGCTATGAGAGCATATTTTGGTATAAAAATTCTATACCAGCCAGTCAATCCCAAGAATCCCTTGACTTCTTTCACTGTTTTTGGTTCAGGCCAATCTATGACTACTTGGACTTTAGCAAAATCTGGAGAAATTCCATCTTTGGATGCCAGAAAGCCCAAGTATTCAACATGGTCGGTAGAGAAAGTGTATTTGCTCTTTTTTTCAAAGAGTTGGTGCTTCCTTAGAATCTCAAGAACTTTTTTGACATGAGTTTCATGGTCAGCTGCATTCTTTGAGTAAATCAAAATATCATCAAAGAAAACAAAAACAAAATCATCCAAGTTTTCTCTGAGAATGTTCTGTATTAAGTGATTGAATGTAGCTGGGGCATTTGTCAAGCCAAACGGCATTTGCATTAAGTGATTGAATTTAGCTTGGGCATTTGTCAAGCGAAACGGCATGACAGTGAATTCATAATGCCCATACCGAGTATTGATGGCTGTCTTCGGGATATCTTGCTCATTAATCCTGATCTGATAATACCCTGATTTGAGATCTATCTTTGTGAAGATCTAGGCTCCACTTAGCCTATCTAGAAGCTCATCAATTCTGGGGATAGGATACTTATTCTTCTGTCAGCTGATTGAGGCCTCTCTGTAGTCCACACAGAGTCTTAGTGTTCCATCTTTCTTTTTCTAAAAGAGAACTGGCGCACCCCAAGGTGAAACACTGGGTCTTACAAACCCTTGTTCTAACAGCTGTCTAAGCTGTTCCTTGAGTTTGATGGCTTCAGGAACTGGCATTTTGTACGTGCGCAGGGCTACTGGTGGCTGAGCTCAGGGGGTCAATTCTATCACATGATCTACTTCTCGAATTATAGGAATCTCTGTTAATTCTGCTAGGAATAAATCATCATAATCACTTAACCATTCAGGTTCTTTAGCTTTTAACTTTGTGTCTACTAGATTCATTTTGACAACATAAATGAGCTGCTTCTTTCTAAGTCCTTTTAGTAACTTAGAAACCTTTACTAACTGCAGACTTGGGGATCCTGAAATTCCGGTTCCTTGAACTTTATTTCCGTGAAGGTCACGGAAGGAAATGGTTCCATTATGACAGTGAATGTCAACTTGATTTTTGTGGAGCCAATCCATTCCAAGGATCCCGTCGAAAACTGCCAAAGGTATAACTCTGAACTGACAGTCAGTTAAATTCCCATCTAGAGATTGAACTGAATACGATCTGTCTCAAGGTGATTGAAAAGAATCTTCCCACTGGCCAATTCAACTTACATAGGTTTCCCTCATTTCTGTTCTAAGACTAGCTTACGCAAGCATCCTGGGGAGATGAAAGAATGAGTACTACCTGAATCAATCAAAAGCTTAAAAGTCTTACCCTAATACTCAGTTGGAGTATGAATGACGGAGAATTGGCGATTTGGCCCTTGGTTTTCAATTGCTGTATAAATCTATCCTCTTTTCTCTTACACTACTTTTGCTATTGTGACTGCTCTGGCTCCTACAGTCTGAGGCAAAACTCTTTCTCTTTGGTTGCCCTAGTTTTGGGAAGGAGTTCTGAGGCTACTCTGGATAGAGGCAGATGGCTGAGTTGGAGTTCTCTTGGAGTTCTCTTGGGATTACCCTGATTTTGATGAGATGGACCCTGATTTGACTGATAGGAAGGGGCTAGTCTCTGCACTCTCGGTCCTTGACTTCCCTATCCCGTTGACATGGCAGGAGTCGGGCAGTCTTTTTCAAGTGGTGACCAAAACCCTGACATCCAAAACATCGGTTCTCACTTCTAAGCTCATCCCTCTGAATCCTTGAAAGAGGTGGGGCTCCTGAGAAAGTGTTCTGTGGGAAGGGTCTTCCTTCACTTCTGAATCTCCCAGTATCTTGATTCTTATTTGGGCCTTGTTGCCACTTTGGGGGAGGAAAGTTTGAAGTACTTCCCGAGGTTTGGAATCTCTTAAAGTTAGAGGGTGCAGGCTTCGAGACCTTAACAACAAAGGTTTTGGCAAAGTCCTTTGCCATTCTTACAGCTTCGGCCATTGAGACAGGTTTGGCATTCTTCACTAAGGTGTCCAATGGCTCGTTCATTACTTGAATGAATCTGGCCACATCAGCTGCTCTTCATCCAATTGCGGGAAATATTTGAGGAGAAGGGTAAAAGCTTGATGGTACTCTTCTCAATTGTCCAGCTATCCTGCTTTAGTTCCAAGAACTCATTCATTTTAGTTTCAAGGAAGCTCGGAGGACAAAACCTCTTTCTAAGGTAAGCTTTAAGATCAGTCTAGGTCTGGTATTCCGATCGAGACGGTTAGTCTCGCAGTGATTCCTCCAAGCGACCCTGGCCATTTCCACAATCTTTAACCTGGCGAGAGCCATCTTGCTTCTCTCATTATAGCCAGTTACATCAAAGTATTCTTCCATAGCCTCAATCCACTTCTCCACCACTACTTCACCTAACTGCTCCCCTTCACCCTTGAAGGGACTAGGTTGGGATCTGTGCAGGGCTTTTCGAACATCCAGATCTATCTCTTCGTCATTAGTTAGAGGATCCTTCGGTTGCCTTGCATGGGCCGTGCGCCTCATGATTCTAACAAAACAAGATTTTTGTCAACTTAACTTTGACACAACAGATTTATGATTATTTAACCTAGCGAGAGCCATCTTGCTTCTCTCATTGTAGCCAGTTACATCAAAGTATTCTTCCATAGCCTCAATCCACTTCACCTAACTGCTCCCCTTCACCCTTGAAGGGACCAGGTTGGGATCTATGTAGGGCTTTTCGAACATCCACATCTATCTCTTTGTCATTGGTTAGAGGATCCGGTTATAATAATTTTCTCGTCACATCATACATATATATATCTTTCGCAACATATGCATGGGTGTCCTAAGCACCGCGAGCCCATGCATCGCCTCGTCATAACCCTCCAGGATCCTCCTTAGGTGTCCTGGCACTTCACTCAGGGACTGCTTCGTCAGCCCTCACCCATCGTACCGAAGCACACCATTTTTCACCATACCCAGGCTGGTCAAGACCTGGGCAGGTTTTTGTTGCGTGAGCCGTCCTTTGAACACTCCCCGCTAGCTGTTGCAACTGAACTTCCCTTAGAAAAACAAATATACCAATGCGCCCTCCGGCATTCTGGCGTAAGACAATCCTTTAAGAAAATAGGGTTTCTATGCAAGTTTTCAGCTTTGATTTTCTTTTGAATACAATGGGTATATCTTAAATCTGTATCCCAATACTTCTAGATCACAGGTCTAAAATTCCAACAGAATTTTTTGAATTCTATAACCTTGATCCTCAGATCAGAATCAAGGGTCTTAACTTGATTTCAGATTCGGTGGGTGATTTGAGTGAATTTTTCTGAACTGGTCACATCGTCTTTTCTTGAAACTGACGAAGGAGTTATGTCTTGGTCATAGTCTGATTCAGGGTTTGAGTCTGGAAAGGTTCTCCTGAACTATCTTTCTCGAAGGGTGATATTTCAATTACTACTTTACTAAATTTCATTCATTGAGTATTTTGCTTAACTAAATTTACTAATCATGAATTCCTATGAGGAATAAATTAATCATTTATCTAAAATTTTGACTTCGATAGTTTTTCTAAATTTTCTCATTACTATCCTAGAGAATATGAAATGGTAGAATTTTCTCTCATAGAGTATTTACTTATTCATTTATCAATATTCATGGGATTTAAACATAGGATTAAAGAGAACTCTTATTTTGATATAAAAATTTTGTATGCATCTATTTATGCATAAAATCCAACTTCTATGGAAATAACACTTTTATATAAAAGAAAATCCTTTTATGCATCTCTTTATGTAAAAAAATCAATTTTGATGAAAGTAACACTTTTATAATAATAAAAGAATTCTTTTATGCATCTTTTTAAGCATGAAAATCAATATTGATGAAAGTAACACTTTATAATTAAAACAAATTCTTTTATGCATCATTTTATGTATGAAAATCAATATTGATGAAAGTAACACTTATAATTTAAAAAAAAACTTTTATGCATCTATTTATACATGAAAATCAATTTTGATGAAAGTAACACTTTTATAATTTAAAAAAAATCTTTTATGCATGAAAATCAATATTGATGAAAGTAACACTTTTATAATTTAAAAAAATCTTTTATGCATCTATTTATACATAAAAATCAATTTTGATGAAAGTAACACTTTTATAATAAAAAACAATTCGTTTATGCATAAAAATCAATATTGGTGAAAGTAACACTTTTATAAATCAAAAAAAATTATTTCCAATATGCATCTTTCTATGCATAGAATTTAATTCTAATGAAAATCACACTTTTATAATAAAAAAATAACCAATATGCATCTTTCTATGCATAGAATTTAAATCTAATGAAAATCAATCTTTTATAATAAAAACATAACCAATATGCATCTTTCTATGCATAGAATTTAAATTTTAACGAAAATAACACTTTTATCATAAAAATATTTCTACCATGCATTTTTCTATGCCTAGAATGAAAATAATACTTTTAGAATACACAAATGGTGGGGATTACTCTTTTTGCATAATAAAAGATAAAACTTATCTCACAAAATTTAAGAACATTTTGCCATAACCTCCTTTGTATGGCTAAATATTTTTCAATTATTTTTATCCTCAAGTTTCTTAAAAATTATCCCAAATGGTTTAAATCATTCTAAACTAATCAAATTTCACTTTTAAAAGAGAAACAATATGAAAAGTTTAATTCTCATAATTTGATTACTTATCTAGGATAAAGAAAGGCTAAATTTAAGAATGAAGAGAGGGGGAAAGCCTTTCCAACAAGGCATAACATCATTTTTTCATTTTAAAGGAAACTAAAATTAGAAAACCATTAAAAGGAATAAAGAAAAAGTAGGATTTCTAGCTTACTTGAATTACTGTGAGCTTTCCTTTGGCTTGATGGTTTGAGGGATCTACTCTTGTTTTCACAACAAGAGTGGCCACCAATTCTTTTGAAGAGGGAAAGGTCAAAAACTAATGAATTATCAATAAATTCAATGTTTTTGGCTCTGGGGTGGAGTAGAGTCTCCAAAGAACCACATATACCGATGTCGCTCAATAGGATCAGGAAATTAAAGACTCTCAAAATGACGTACGAGTCTCACTCTGCTTACTCGGGTCGTAGCAAAGTTGATGAGGTGCTCAAATGCAAAAGCTATCATATCCTGACTCTGGTAGAGTTCAGGAATGCCAGATAGATTATTCGGGGTATCCATCTATAAATTTTTAATTTAATTTATGAGTTTTCAATTTTTGAAGTTCATTCAATATAATATTAACAAGTGAAAACATTATTTTCCATATTTACTTTAAAATTTTAAGCAATTTTTGTTGTTGTTATGTAAATTTACAACATCGCTCTGATACCAACTGTGAGATCCCACCGCCCCCTCCGCACACCAGATTCCTAGTAAGCTGGCAGAGCAGAAGCAGCTCCCTCATGCATGGGGCAGGGTTTCCCACTCGAGGCCTCGCCCTTGAATGTTTGGGCACACGAGACTAAGCTGGTGGTTATTCCAAAAATCAAAACCGAGGAAATTTTCCATGCCCGAAAAACGGGGACGATTCCACCATTGAATTTCTTAACGAATTTCTCTAACGAGATCAAGATACTGAACTAACCTTCATCTGATTAAACCAGATAGAAGAAAAACTATTACAGACTTATCTTGAAGGAATCAATGCTTTTTTTTAATTGAATCAGGCATAGTCGTTGATTCAATTACAGACTTATCTTGAAGGAATCAATGCTTTTTTCCTAACCCAGTGGAATTAGTAGAACCAGACAAGAACTCACCTGCCCATAATTGAATGCCTTTCTTAACATTTGCTTTAGAATATAGATACGCACACACTCCTCTTTAAACTTTAACTTTAAAAAACAATCCATTGATAAACAATTATTGGTTACAGATGTCATAACTCAAAATTTCCATTCAATCCTTGTTTCTCACAAACCAGTATCACTCTGGACTCTCCGTTGAGACCAGCAAGTCAGCAACAAGATCCAGTAACAGATTACAATAATTTTCTCGTCATCATATATATATATATATCTTCCACGACATACGCATGGGTGTCTTAAGCACTGCGAGCCCATGCATCGCCTAGTCAGAACCCTCCAGGATCGTCCTTAGGTGTCCTGACACTTCACTCAGGGACCGCTTCGTCGGCCCTCACCCATCGTACCGGAAGCACACCATTTTTCACCATACCGAGGCGGTCAAGACCTGGGCAAGTTTTTGTCGCGTGAGCCGTCCTTTGAACACTCCCTACAGCTCTTGCAATCGAACTTCCCTTAGAAAAACACAAATACCAATGCTCCCTCCAGCATTCTAGCGTAAGACAGTCCTTTAAGAAAACAGGGTTTCTATGCAAGTTTTCAGTTTTGATTTTCTTTTGAATACAATGGATATATCTTAAATCTACATCCCAATACTTCTAGATCACAGTTCTAAAATTCCAACATAATTTCTTGAATTCTGTAACCTCGATCCTCAGATCAGAATCAAGGGTCTTAACTTGATTTCAGATTTGGTGGGTGATTTGAGTGAATTTTTCTAAACTGGTCACATCATCTTTTCTTATTGAAACTAACAAAGGAGTTATGTATTGGTCATAGTCTGATTCAGGGTTTGAGTCTGGAAAGGTTCTCCTGAACTATCTTTCTCGAAGGGTAATATTTCAATTACTACTTTACTAAATTTCATTCATGAGTATTTTGTTTAACTGAATTTAAAACTAATCATGAATTCCTATGAGGAATAAATTAATCATTTATTTAAAATTTTGACTTTGATAGTTTTTCTCAATTTTCTCATTACTATCCTAGAGAATATAAAACGGTAGAATTTTCTCTCATTGAGTATTTACTTATTCATTTACAAATATTTATGGGATTTAAACATAGGATTAAAGAGAACTCTTATTTTGATATAAAAATTCTATATGCATCTATTTATGCATAAAATCCAACTTCTATGGAAATAACACTTTTATATAAAAGAAAATCCTTTTATGCATCTATTTATGTAAAAAAATCAATTTTGATAAAAGTAACACTTTTATAATTAAAAAACTTCTTTTATGCATCATTTTATGCATGAAAATCAATATTGATGAAAGTAACACTTTTATAATTAAAAAAATTCTTTTATGCATCATTTTATGTATGAAAATCAATATCGATGAAAGTAACACTTTTATAATTTAAAAAAAATCTTTTATGTATCTATTTATACATAAAAATTAATTTTGAATCTTTTATGCATCCTTTTATGCATGACAATAAATATTGATGGAAGTAACACTTTTATAATTAAAAAAATTCTTTTATGCATCTATTTATACATAAAAATCAATTTTGATAAAAGTAATACTTTTATAATAAAAAAATTTCTTTTATGCATCATTTTATGCATAAAAATCAATATTGGTGAAAGTAACACTTTTATTAAAAAAATTATTTCCAATATGCATCTTTTTATGCATAGAATTTAATTCTAATGAAAATCACACTTTTATAATAAAAAATATCCAATATGCATCTCTACGCATAGAATTTAAATCTAATGAAAATCACTCTTTATAATAAAAACATAACCAATATGCATCTTTCTATTCATAGAATTTAAATTTTAATAAAAATAACCTTTTTATAACAAAAATATTTCTACTATGCATTTTTCTATGCCTAGAATGAAAATAACACTTTTAGAATACACAAATGGTGGGGATTACTCTTTTAGAATAATAAAAGATAAAACTTATTTCACAAAATTTATGAAAATTTTGCCATAACCTCCTTTGTATGGCGAACCATTTTTCAATTTTTTTAATCCTCAAGTTACTTAAAAATTATCCCAAATGGTTTAAAGCATTCTAAACTAATCAAATTCCACTTTTAAAAGAGAAACAATATGAAAAGTTTAATTCTCATAATTTGATTACTTATCTAGTATACGAAGAAAGGCTGAATTTAAGAATGAAGAGAGGGGGGAAGCCTTTTCAACAAGGCATAACATCATTTTTTCATTTTAAAGAAAACTAAAATTAGAAAACCCTTAAAAGGAATAAAGAAAAAGTAGGATTTCTAGCTTACTTCAATTTCTGTGAGATTTCCTTTGGCTTGATGGTTTGAGGGATCTACTCTTGTTTGCAACAAGAGTGGCCACCAATTCTTTTGAAGAGGGAAAGGTCAAAAACTAATGAATTATCAATTCATTGTTTTTGGCTCTAGGGTGGAGTAGAGTAACAGTGCATAAAATACTATCAAGATTCTACAAAGGGGGAGGCTTCTATTTTTAGGAAAAAGTGAGCTTCTAACCAAGCAAACTGATTCTAGAATTTTTCAAATCAGTTTGGTCAATTTTTGACCATTTTTGGGTCAGTTTAGCTTACTTTTTGGAACTAGACTTGAATTAGGAGAGAGGAGAGATGAAATATCTCAATATTTGAGAATTTAAAACTCCACCACACATGTGAAATAGGTGCCTCCTTCATGAGGGGAAATCCCCACTCTTGAGGTGTCAAAAATTCATTTTTTTAGTATTTCCTTTGGTCCTTAGTCCACTCTTCATCTTATGTGAGTATTTACTCATTTTTCAGGGGATTTTTTTATTTCTTCAATTTATCTCCTCCATACATTTGAATGAATTTGATTGGCCCCTCAAAACCTTAATTTAAAATTTTTCAAAAAATCTGGACCCTTAAGATAAGGCCTTTTGAACAGATTATAATTTATTTCTAATGCACCTTCTGAAAATCTTTTTGAACTTCTGTTTTGGGGAAATTTATTTTAATAAGAAGAGATATTTTTTCATCCAAAAATATCTAAAATCTGAATAACATTCTGAAGAGGGAATTTATTACAGGGGGAAGATACTGGACATCTTGAGGGATTGGGGAGGAATCTTACACTTATCCTCTTGGAATTTGAGTTTTCAATCACTATTAGGAAAGGATATACTACTCATGTACATGATGGGGATCACTTGTCACAAATTCCTAATGGAGAACCACCTCCAGATGCTTCATTATTCCAACTTAACTTAGTTTGAAAATGGAGTGACGATACTACACATTACTTGGCTAATGGCCTTCCCAACAATGACACACAAGAGGACAAGGTAAACACAAGATAAACAATTAAAAAAAGCAACACCCTAACCAATTGATAGTGGGAATACTATATAAGCTTGGAAAAGATGGAATTCTTAGATGGTGTGTTCATGAAAATGAATTTGTATAAATTTTAGAACAAGAACACTATGGGATTGCAAGAGACACTTTGCTACAAAAATCATTGCACACAAGGTTCTTCAAGTAGGACTATGGCATCTTTATTTAGTGATGCTACTGAATTTGTAACTGAATTTGTAAAAGGATATAATGAATGTCAAAAGATTCAGAACTATGAAAGAAAAAGATAGGATGTCCTTAACACCAATCATTTCTTCACAACCCTTTGAAAAATGGGGAATTGATTTTTCTAGTCCTATAAGTCTAGTGAAGAGTAATCAATCTCAAGATACATCATTATAGGAACAAAATATTATACAAAGTGGGTAGAAGCCAAGGCAACACGAAAAGTTGATGCTAGGTCCATTGCAAAATCTTTATATGAAAATGTGTTTACACGATTTGGATACCCACACTAAAAATAGTCATTGATCATGGAACCCATTTCATTAATGGAACAATCAAACTTCTTTTAGAAAAATTTCTTGTGGTGCATAGAAAAGGAACCTCAACCTACTATCTACAAGCAAATGGATACGCAAAAGGCACAAATAAAACCTTGTGTGCTATTCAAACTAAAACAGTTGAAGCAACGAGAATAAACTAGGAACACAAGCTACCAGCAGCTCTATAGGCTTATTGAATGGCCTATAGAGCTTACCTATGGGCTTGAGGCAGTAATGCCCATCTTGGAGTATTTGGCCCCTAGCTTATGTATAATAGCTAGACATAATAGCCAAGGACATCCTCTCTAGCAAACATTACAAAAAGAGTGATAGATCTAGAAAAAATGAAAGAGAAATGACTCCATGGCACTTATGGCATGACTACTGAGGAATTATGGAGAAAATAATGGTTTGATAACACCCTCAAGGACAAGGATATCAACATAGGGGGCCTAGTCCTCTTTTATAACATGAAAGACAAGAAACAAAAATTAAAGTACACAGGACTTGGAACTTTTCGTGTCATTAATATCATGCCTCAAGGTACAATAAGACTTACTACCCTTGACTGAGTAGAGATGGAAGGCCATGTAAATGATAGCAAGGTCAAAAGCTAATATGGTCCTCTAACACAAAATGCTCTTAATGAACTCCATAGACAACAAGCAGGAAAGCAAGCAAAAGAGATGTTAGGCTGGACTGATGGATCCGTAAAATGAGACTCCTTTCTGTTATTATGATAGATGAAGTAAATCACGGATAGTAATTGTTCTATGGATAGGAATCAATGGTTGTGCCTCTTGAAGGGGAAAAAAGCGTTGATCTCTATGATCCAAGTGCAAGTTTCTTCCTTGATCTAGCCGAGTATCTTTATAGGTGCGGTCGGATCAGTTTGGTCAGTAATGATCTTGACTACGTTAGAGTAAAATTTTATCTTAGAGGAATCGCTTGTGCTTTCCGGGCAAGAGAAGTTTTTCTGAGTTCGATTTTGGAAGAACCGAGGAATTAGTCACCTGTCCGGATATCCGTGGCCCCGAGTGTAGGACCCTGCCCCACGCTAGATGTACTACTTTCGCTGTTAGCACCCAAAATCTGTTGCGTGGTGGGGACGGGGATCTTACACATGTTGCATACTCTTATATGGTATTAGAGCTTTGACTTAGTACACTGAACTTCTTTTCTAATTACTATGTCTAGCAAGCCCTTCGAGAAATGGCATCTTTTGCAAGACCACCCACCACCAGAATTCGATGCTACTGAAAAGCTTAGCATCACCAACTATCCTCCTAGAAGTTTAAGATTTTCTTTCCTCTTGAGATTTGGGAAACCATCATTGGTGTTGATGTTCACCCGCCCACCAACAAAAGGGATGTAAATGACAACCCTCTACCACTTGCTGTGCTGTCAACCTTGTCAAAGATTGGAAATGAAGGGACTGAAATGCTCTATGTGCCATCATCACATGAGCGTGGAAGATAGTGTCCTAACCATGGTTTAGCACGTGTTTCCATAGCTGCAAAAGCATGGACCTTATTATAGAGCCAGAGCATGAGATCACAAATTCCTCAAGGATTCAGAAACTTGAAAATCAGCTTCAACAAGAGAAGCTAAATAAATGGAGGTGTTTCTCACTAGAATCAAAGATCTCCATAACCACATGGCTGGCATGAGTGTGCTCTCCGTGTGAATCTCATTATCTAAGGATATTGCCATCTAAGTAAGATAGTTTTGTTACATCTTTGAATGCTGGTGTCAGGCCTACTTGAGGTATCAAATATTAGTAAATCTTGTTCAAATACGATAATGGATACACATTTGATATGTCTCATTTACTTTTTGCCACACTAACTCAATAAGCCATACCACGGTGTTGGAGGTAATGGTAGAATTAGCAGGGAAATCTAGCCCTTCAGTTGTAGTCATTTCAACAAAGCCTTCTTCGTGCAAGGAGTTTTGTGAGTGCTAGAGTAGCATACACTATCCCAAGAGGTTATGTGAGCAATGGGGTGTAAAGGCATGAGTAGATATCTAGAGGACAACAAAATGAGATGGATGGAATGAAAACTAGGTTAGCAATCAAAGAATATGATTATGAGTCAATGTGTGCAAGAAATAAAGAGCAATGATATGAAGGCAAAGGGTCGGTGGGTGAGTGAGATATCAAAGTTTAGTGCAAAGAGTTTTAGTGTTTTAGATAAGAGGGTTAGTGTAAGTGATAGTGTACGATTTTCCATAAGCAACAATGAATCCAATTTTAAAGTGGTATTAGAGCAAGTATCTCCATCTTATAAGTGATACTGTACAAGTTTCCACATCCAATGAATCTAATTTTGAAGTGGTATTAGCAAGTATCTAATTTTTGAAGTGGTATTAGCAAGTATCTAATTTTTGAAGTGGTATTAGCAAGTATCTCCATCTTATAAGTGATAGTGTACAAGTTTCCATAGGCAATAAATCCAATTTTGAAGTGGAATTAGCAAGTTACTCCATCTTATAAGTGATGGTACACAAGTTTCCGCAAGCAATGAATCTTATTGTAAAATGATATTAACAAGTATCGCCATCTTATCCTCTATTCTACTATCTTGAAGTGTGGATTATGTTGTATCTTGCTCTTGGAGCATTTAAAAGATTTGTTTCTAATGCTTTCCAAATCCTTTTCTCTATTTTTTGCACATTGTATCGCCTATGTAGAATCTAGCTTGCTTTCTCCACCTTTGCTAACAAAAAAACTTTTTTTAAAAGGTTTTAGACTTTAATTTTGAGCATGTAGCTTCTTCATTTATCCTTGTAGTGTTGTCAGTTTCGGTGTTTTGCTTAAAGAGTCACCTTTCCTTGAAGTGCTATAGTTAGAGAAATCTTGAAAATCTCTAATTTATCTTGAAGGGCCATGATCTGCCTTTGGGTGAATGTCACAAGATGTGAAAGCAATGTGAGTGAGTAGTTTGATCCAATTCTCGCGTGCTTTTGTAGGTTTTTGTTGTGTTGGGGGCAAGGTGTTGGATGGAGTTATCCTGAGAGGGTGACTGCCTTTGGGTGAAGAATGACAAGGCAGAAGTAAAAGCAATCATATTATCAACCATAGGGCTAATCATGGGTAAGGTCATTGATTCTTTAGCATCTGCTACTATGAATGGTGGGCTTGATGAAGAAGGTGCTTTAGTTAGCAGCAACATTCATAGATAACACCTCGTGGAAGGTGTCCTCTATAGAGAAGTTTATGTAATAGGATGTGGATGGAGTAGCTAGCAATGATGGTGGGGCTTATGGTTTTTTGAATCTTGGCCTATGAAAGTTGATGATCAATGATGAGGGTGATGATGTATGGGGAGGGAATTGTATCTAGAAGTGGTGGGCCAATGTAGAGGCTATGGATGGAAGTCGAAAAACTTTTAGTGATTAGCTTCCAATGTCAAGTGGTGTTGTACATCCTATGTGATCATGGAAGAAAGGAGTTGACTATTGATGTAGAGGCTCATATGGTGTTGTACATCCTATGTGATCATGGAAGAAAGGAGTTGACTATTGATGTAGAGGCTCATATGGTGTCAATTCTTTTCCCACTACATGGTATAGAATTCCATTGAGCATGTAGATATAATTTACCATTCTTATATGTAACAACACTTTGAGTCTCTATGGTGAAATAGCTAGCCCAATTTTGTAATCCTCCTTTGATGAGTTTATAAAGCATTCTTAAGGGAATATAATTCATTCAATTTGGGTACTTTTGGGCTATGACTAGTGTGAGGGGGTATGAGAAGAAAGCTCTACGTCATTACATGTGATGGTGGCTAAGGAAAAATAATAAACATTTTTTGGAATAATCACAAACATCCTTTAGATTCTCTTGTAGATTCTTTTGCTCGTGTGATATTTAGTTCAAGACCTCTATTATCTCCCTTCTGGAATAATCACAAACATCCTTTAGATTCTCCTTGAGATTCTTATAGATTTAAAAACTAGAGGATATTAGTGGAAAATGTAGTGCTCCTCAAATCGAGGTGTCTATTATTGGAAAATGTAGTGCTCCTCTAATCGAGGTGCTATTAGTGCTATTAGTGCTACCTCCTTTTTTTTTCTATTCCTAAGAGTGATTCTCCTAATAGTGATTAGACCTATGTGACAAACCTTTTGGTATGTACAAATGTACTCTAGCACGAGTGAAACACTTGGTGACCAAGGTGGTAGTTTAGAGAACTCTTCTAATCCTAATCGATCAAGATATATAGCTACAGATGGGTCTCTAAGGAGTTAATAACATTCAAGGCTACATAATTGAATTGTGTATATTGTTCCATCCATCACCATGTGGGGTTTGGGTAGCTTGCCCCTCAGACTTGATGAAAGAAGTTTGTATCCAAGAGGAGAGAGTTTGATGAAAGTTTCTTCAGATCATCCACGAGGTCACTTTGTTGTGCGAGATGCATTTAAAGTGGTGTTGGAATGGGCGGCCATCCTACTAATGATACCTATGATTCGACATGAGGTAGATTAAGCTTAAGTTCTCCTTAGGTTCTAGACCATTGATGGATCCTTTTGTTGAGAGAACCCTTTGCTCTTAGGAACCCATTTGAGAGTGGCTATTTTTTTGTTTTGAGTTTTTCTTTGCCTTTTCTTTTGGTTAGACTTAGAATTTTTAATTTGGGATTGCTGATAAATCATTAGCATAGCAGAGCAGTAGAGTAGCAAACTGAAAAAGAATTGTCAATTGTCAATTGGGGATTGTTGATAAATCACCAGCAACCAATAGAGAAATAGCTGAAAAAGAGTTGTTTCTCTTCTTGTCGGCTTCTTGTCGATGATGCATCTTTTGAAGTAGGAACTGTAGCCTCCAGTAGATAAAGTGTTGTTTTTCCCTTTGGCAACTCTAGAGTTACTTTGTTGATTACCGATTAATGCGGCACTTGTTTTGCATAATCCATTCCCTTCCGAGGATAAGCGACTCTTTCATTGTTATGCTAGAGTTACATAAAAGCTACATACAATGGATTCCGACAATAATTTTAGCAACATTTATACCTTCCCATGACCATCATGGTTCCCTTGGTGACATCACTTATTTATGCATTTGTTGGCTGAAGATCAAGACGTCCAAGGGAGGTGTAATTTTCCCATGACAATTTATAGATTGCACCAATATCCACTAGTGCTGGCCATGCAACTATATAATCTTTTTTGTGGGAATTCCATCTCAATGTGAGATGAATTGATTATTTTTTCAATTTCATCAATTGTTTCAAGAATAACTATGTGGATTAAAATTTGAGTTTGTTGAGTAGGTTGAGGTTTTAGCTACAATATGAGGGTAGAGCGTTGATATCCAACATAAATCCATCAACACTAGTTTAGTAATAAGACATAAATGTAAGTTTTTGGATGTGCATTATTTCACAAACATATTTATGGTGTAATACAATCCATCTTAGGCTCAAAAATCAATTAGAACTCCAAAATGTAGGCCTTAATGAAAATTATAAGGTATTTAGGTGTCTCAAAAAATTTCAACTTTGAGGATTTTTTAAGCTAATTAAAAAATCATAGACTAGGACCAAATCTTGCACACATGTTCTGTACAATGTTATGCCTTGCTAGTGTATTTTGTGAGAGCTAATCACATATATACCTATCCTTTTAGGCACTTTTCTTTTAGATGAAAGTTTCCAATTTTTAGACCATATTCATTACTATAGAATAAGAGACTACTTTACTCATTTTTAAACATCTCATAAGGCTTTAAGTGAAATATCTAGTCATTTTATATAATAATAAACACTATTTGATCATAAATCTCTCACTAGATAGTCTAAATATAAGCAAGGGTCATATACGTTATTTTGTTATCAATGCAGTTTTGAAAGTTGAGACTATCACCTTGTTTTCTAACTCAATTGAAATGTTTAGATATGAATTCTTGACCGATTACTTTAGTGGAGATATTATTTTATTAGTATAACAAAAGCAAATCACCATATATAAGCTCTCGAACTATTGTTGTATTTTAGGTGTCAAGACTCAACAATTAAAAAGAAATTCCAAGAAGGAAATTTAATTGAACTAATTATTAATATAATAATTTTTAAAATCTTGAAAAAACTATCTCGCAACTCTTAAATAATATGTAAGGTTTAGAAGAAGTTTATAATGAGTCAAGATAGTTTTTTTCTTACATGTAGGAAACTATTTTGTAAATTGGTACCCTGTTTGAATTATATTGTTGGATATATCTCTACTTATGGTGATTTTTATATTTAAGGTTATTTTTATTATTTAATAATTTTTTAAAATTGCCACATTCATGAAGACATGCCTTAGAAGAGAAAAGCTAAATATTGCTTCCATTCATAAGATATGAATTTTATTAAAAAGACATATTTATGTCCTATTGGGCTACCAAATTAGTGTGGAAAATCATGCAAAGTGCTTGTTCATCAAAGGATTCATGGGATCAGCTTAGATATGTGAAATGTTTTTATTTTTTCGATGTGAAAAACTAATAGACATTTATGATCATGAAATTCTTGAGCTTACACGCCCAAAAAAGTACCTCAAATAATTTGAGGTAACAATCAAGTTCTAGAAGGTGTGGGGATAACCTAAATCTAGTCAAAATGATAAAACAAGAAACTTTCTTCGATGCCATGAAATACTAGACTTTTCATGGCCACCACGAATAATAACCTGTTCACAAGATGTTGTAAGGTTGGTGGGGTACCAATTTCGAGTATTTGCAATAACGAATGACTAGTTGTTTTATTTGGTATATGACCAACCACCACCATGGAAATTGGTGTCACTAAGGGTTTAAAACCTGGTGGCACAATTGAAGGTATAAGTTTGGTCGAATACCACAAGGGCTAGTAGGCTTTAACTGTTGGATTCAGTTCTAATGCTGGCACGTTTAACCCCGAGAGTTTAGCCATTATGGCCACCGTTCTCCTTTTGTGTGTTTTGTTTTCAATTTTCTTGTGGAACAGTGAGCCATGAAAAATGACAACGAGTCATGAGTTGTCATTTGCAACAAGTTGTATTAATTTTTTACTAGTCCTAAATATTAATCAATTTTACACTCTTTTAGAGACATTGAAGAGAAATGTTTTTAAAAATTTTACAAAATAAGCATAATTTTAAACTTCTTATAAAAAATATAAATATTGCTAATTTAAAAGTGAAAACATTTCCACTTTTTATGTCAAATAACAAAATGGAAAAAACAAGGTCAATACAAGATCTAATATTCTTTAAAACGACTAATAATTCACGCATGTCTATGTAATGTATAATATATTCTTTATTTAGAATTATAAAAATATACTTGTTTTTCTCCAAAAATTTAACTAACTTCATCCCAATCTTGCACCTCATCTAATCATTAAATTAGAGCATATATTTGATGTTAAGATAAGTAGGTATATGGAATCCATGGCCATAGAAGAGGCTTATTGTTGAAAGAAATGATTTCTCTAGATTCAGATAGAAAACCAAGGATCCAAATGCTTAAATTTTAGATGGTAGTGAGTGCTACAATTTATCAGTTTACTTTATTTTGATCTAACAGTTTGATTTAGAGTTATCATCTTTGCAAAAACACAATTTTTAGTTTATAACAACATGAAAATGATAACAGCTCTGTCATTTTGAAATTGATGAAAATTTGGATTCCAGAATCCACTTTGTTTATAAAATGGATTCTAGAATCCAAAATTTCGAACACACTGATGTTTCTATCATGAGAGTGAAATTTTGGTCTACAATGAACGAAAATTTCACTTTTATTGGATGAAAAATTTAGTCCGTTGACCAAAAAAAATTCATTAAAAAATCTATCTCGACAAAAAAAAAATTATGTTGATGAAAAAAATTCCATAAAAACTTTTTGTCAACGAAAAAAATTCCGTCGATGAAAATTTGGATACTACTGGAATCCAAATTTTCGTTCATGTATTAAAAATTTCTATCAATGGATTAAAATTTTTATCAACAAAAAATTAAATTCGTCAATAGAAATTTGGATTCCGTTAATAGATTTTTTTCGTCGATGGAAGTTTTTGACGGAAATTTTTGACAGGAACTTTTTCCATCGACAAAAATTTTATACAGGAAGTTTTTCCATCACAGACTAAATGTTTCATCTAATAAAAGTGAAATTTTTGTTCATTATAGACCAAAATTTCTCTTTTTTAGACGAAAATTTTGATGACGATAGAAACTTTAGTCTCAATGGAATTTTGGATTCCAGAATCCACTTTATCATCAACAAGTGGATTCTAGAATCCAAATTTTCATCAATTTTTCAAAACGACAAGTGTTGTCATTCTCATGGCTCAAAATCTAGTTGTTATAAACTGAAAACTATATTTTTACAAAGACTATTACTCTAAATCAAACTATAAAATCAAAATAAAGTAAACTGATAAATTATAGTACTCACTACCATCTAAAATTTGACCGTTTGGATCGTTGGATTTCTATCTAAATCTAGAGACATCTTTGCTTTCAATAAATCTCTTCTATGGCCATGGATTCCATATACCTATCTTTCTTAATATCAAAATATGCTTAAATTAAACCATTGAATCTACTTTGTATACAAAGAAAATTTATTTTCTTAGACAATGCACTAACCCCATGTAAGAGTTTCATCAAATTATATTGGGTCTAAAAGTAATGTCAATTTTATCACCTATCAGTTTGTTGTAACATGCTACGTACATGCTACGTACAACACAGAGTGTAGAAATGTGTATTGGTACAAAACTTATCCGTTGCTCAAGAAAAAGTATGATGTAGAGATGCTTAAACAAAGCAAAAAGGAAGAAAAGTGAAATTTGTTGACGTATGGACATGCTTAATTTGCATGAGATAGAAATTGTTGTTGTGTATGGATTTGAGGTAAAAAACTTCTCTCCACTTGCACCAAAAAATAATTGATACTTTTAAGCAAAAGGTTCAATGACTCTCCTAGTTGATTGGAAGAGTTTCTTCTCTTTTGTAATTCTTTTTTGAATTGGACATTTTTGGGTTGGGTGGGTTTAGAGTAAAATTAAGTAATGTTTTATGCATTCTTTTTTCACAAAAGTAGTGTTTTTTTTAATGTTTGACATGAAAGTGTGTCTTTTGTCTCTCCAACCATAAATTTGAAAAAAAAGGTATATTTTGGGGTTCTTTCCAAAAATCGAGTTGAGTTGTCGTTTGCATGATTTTGTTGTTGTTTTTCATGACTCGCTGTTGTGGCCCAAAACAATCTTTGTATGCTTGGTCTACACCCCTAGGCCTCAAACAAGGATCCCTTTGCATGGGTTTTTTCTTAAGTCATGCAAATCCCCCTAAGATTTTTTTTTTTTGAAATGTTCGCATACCAATAGTTTCCCAAACAATAGAAAGATCTCAAAACTTATTTTCTATCATTCTCAAATTATACACTTTTTCAAGAAAAGTAAATAAATTTTTCAAGTTTTGAAGCCCCTTTTTGAAGGTGTTACAGACTAAATCTGGTAAGAAGTTCCATGAGAGAGTTGTAGTACTTTTGGAATACTACAACTTTGCTTTCTTGACCATGTAAAGATTCTTTCATTAGTTCTCTCAAACTATTATCTGAACGTGATCCACAAGCTTGTTTTTGTGTTTTAGTGTGTTTTTTGCCTCGATTTCTTGGTTGACTTTTGCATTGTTTGTTGGAGGTAAAAACAATGAAAATCGGCTTAGTCCACTGAAGGAAAGTGACCATGAAAAATTTGATGATGAGATTTTTAGGATAAGGTTTTTTGGACTTGGTGAGGCAATTCCTCAAATCACAGTGCTTTTTCTAAAATTTTTCAACATGAATTTGTTTGGTTTTTCACTCCATGTGTCGACGTGAATATCTCAAATTTTTTTATTTTTTTATTTTTAAAAATCCTTAAGTTTTTTACAGTTGTGAAAAATTAAGTTTTTCACGCATAAATACCTCTAGTTTTTCATATCATCGACACGTGAATGAGGACTCCACAAAAACGGCATTTCAATATATTTTTACGAGTTGAAATTTGAAAAAATTAGTTAGAAATATATCAAGCTCTATAAAAAAACGATTCAAATTTACTAGTTTTCAATCAAAATTCCAGCAAAATATGCAAACTTAGCCTAGGAAACCAGTTAGTTTATAAGCATGTCCTTAGTTTCATTGATTAAAAAATATTCTTTTATATCGAGAAATGGCGTGAATACATATATATATATGTATGTACGTACGTACATACATACATATATATATATATATATTTGCTTCAAGTTTTAGTAGTGGTTTTTGGAATCCAATTTGTGTGGAGGGGGTGGTTTAAATTCAAATTACGGGGTGCAAGAGTTTTTTCCAAAAAGGCAAGTGGAAGGCAAAAGTCAATAGTTTATAATACCCTGTTACACACCTCTTACACATGCATTTAATGCCACTAAATCCAACTCACAAGGAATTGTCACATTGAATGCTTATTAGTCATTAATGAGTTATGGAAAAAAGTAATTAAGGATTAATCCAAGATTAATCCTTTCACTAATTTTTCTCCATTTTAGATTGATTAAGGGGCAAAAGTCAACAGTTTATAATACCCTCTTACACATGCATTTAATGCCACTAAATCCAACTCACAAGGAATTGTCACATTGAATGCTTATTAGTCACTAATGATTTATGGAAAAAAGTAATTAAGGATTAATTCAAGATTAATCCTTTCACTAATTTTTCTCCATTTTAGATTGATTAAGGGGCCTTAATTAACCATTAATCATTTATTAATTCACACAATTAAGCGCATCTTTGGATTGAGCAATGAATTGCTAAAAGGTATGTGTGTTACCTAATGTGTGAATTAGTAAATAATGAATGATTACTTAAGCTCCAAATCATGGGCTCTTTTCTTATGCAAAAGAGAGCTAGAATCCTTAATTTTGTGAGTTTTATGTATTAATTTGGTGCCATGATGCATCAAAATGCACTCTTAATATCTTTTTCTGAGCTCACATTAACGCAAAAACTACTAAAACCTTTAATTTTTTTGGGTTTTTATACTCTTTCTCTTCACTAATCACTTTCTTAATACAAAAACTAGTCCAAATAGTGAATTAGTGAAAATTAAGAGTTTTTTTCTTATTCCTTTGATGATTAAGCTAAATAAAATAGATGCTAAGACTCTAATCTACTCAAATACATCAAAAAACCCATTGGAAGTGTAAAAATTAGCATCTAAAGTCTCTGTAATATAAAAGGGAACAAAACTTGCTTCCTAACGCTTAATGTGTTACAGGTATATATTTTTGATCCATAATGATCTTGGTTTAATGTGTGTAGAAATCAGATCAATGGAATGTGTGAATGTGCACAAGATTATTATATGTGCAAATGTGCACAAGGTTATTTCATATGTAAAGGCCCATTAGCATTTATATTTGGGCAAAGGTTTTTATTTGTACAAACCTTAGGGATTTTGATATGGTTAATAATATGTAAAGCAATACCCCAAAAGTAGGAAAAGAAAGCCCAATTTGTACGCTCAACTATTAATAGGTCCTTGGGCTTATTTTATGAATACAATTCTCAAAATACTCATGTCGTGGAAGTGGAGCTACACACATGAGAGGGGAGATTACACCCAATCTTGGAGTCGTGCTTTATGAGCTAAGTATTTTTATTTTGTTTCTCTCAACTATTGAATATGTTGAGCATGTGGTATGTGATGTGTTATTTGAATCAAATCAATTCTTGCGAGTTTTCTTTAAATTCTATCTTCCTAAAAAATTAGATCCATCGAGTTTTCTTTAAATTCTATCTTCCTAGAAAATTAGATCCATGAGAGTGGTACGAGAGCTAGATCTATGAGAGTGGTACGAGAGCGAGAGCTAGATCTAGGAAGATGGAGACAAGAATTAAAAGCTTAAAAGCTTAATTTAAAGGTTTTAAGTTGTTAAAGGTTTTTGAAAGAGTTGCATCTATTATCTAAGGAGTAAAGACGTTTTCCCCAATCCAAAACCTCTCTATGGTCTACCCCTATGGATGGAATTAGCTCTTGAAGGGGGTTTGAGTTTCATAATCACATTGCTAAACTACTATTATAGAGAGAAATCTATAATGGAGGGTCCTTATTCAACCTCAAATCTATTTAATTGGAGAAGCTTTAATCGCTTTTTGGTGAGGCTGATTTTTTCTTTTGGAAAATAAAAGCTTAATTAAGCTTTTCCCTTCCTCTCTCCCCACGACGAACGGGCAGCGCAGCGCAGGATTACCATACCTCTCTCTGTTTCCCCAAAATCTACGGACATCTCCTTCTTCCTTTTGTGGCGCATCCCGGTAGATTCCAAGGATGTTCTTTCTTCGTAAACTTTACAAAGCTTACGCTTCTCTCTCTCTCTCTCTCTCTCTCTCTCTCTCTCTCTCACACACACACACACACACAAAAAAGAAAATCTTAGCTTATAAAAAGTTTATCAAAAGTCTATAAAGCCTAACCTCAAAGCATTCCAGGGGATTCAAAGAAAAAGAAGAAGAGAGAAGAAATTGCCTTCTTTTTTTTTAAGAGAGAAGAGCTCTCTTTCCTTTTTGAGATATTGGAAACCTCTTGTTATAAAATTTTTGGCATCAAGAAAATATTGACCTTCTCAATATTTTTTGAGAACGGTATCTAGCCAACTATTGGAAGACGAATTTAGAAACTAAATCTTCCATCTTCATTTGCGTTATTAAATTGCAATAGTTACTTTACTCGCACCACCCACCACGGTGCAAGAATAAATCGTAACACTTCAAGAACAAATTTCCAGTGAGTGAGCGAGAACTCCGAAGCAAATTAGAGCGTTAAGTAAAGCGGTGCAAACGCACACATGATTGTTCTAATTCTTCCGACTCAAATGAGGAGGAAAGTGATCATGTTAGACGCACTGTTAAAGCTACCTTGCATGCTCAAAATTCTCGAGAAAAGACTCACGAATCGGCCAAAAGGCATTCACTTTCCAAAAATTATGATGGAAAAAAGGATGCTCGGATTCTTATTGCATGCATTAGCCAACTAGATGACTATTTCTTGGGCGAAAAGTTCCCAGAAAAGGATAAAATTAAATGTTCTTGTAATCACAATCTAAAATGATGTCTTATGGTGGAATGTGATCAAACAAGGTAAACATAGACCTTCAACAGGGAAAGAATTCCAGAAACTCTTGAAGAAACATTTCCTACCTTCACAATAGAAAGCTAAGGCTCGACAATGATGGTCTACATTTAGACAGCTTAACGGAGAGAATATATCAACTTACGTGAATAGGTTTTGGAAAACTTTATTACAAATGCAGGGAATCGAGAAGGTTCGCACCAAGGATCAAAGAAGAAAGTTCATAGTATGTTTGAAGCCTACAATTCGATACGAGGTAAATATGTTTTGACCACATTCTCTTAGTCTCTAGCCTTGAATTATGAAAAGAAAAATGGTTTTTCTAAGAAACCAATGTAACACCAAACCTCGACATCAACACTTTTAAACCATATACCCTCTCTGAAATTAATTAATATATCTCTTAATGACCATAATACAAGTAATGACACTAAGATAGATGATTCACAAAAAGCTAATAAACATGATTTAAAGAAGTGTTACAAGTGTAACGAGATTGGACATATCACATCAAATTGCCCACGGAAGTCAAAAGTTTATTTCACTAGGACTCAATATGATTAATGGTGAAGATGAAGAAAAAGAATACCATGATGACTACTCAGACTCTTGAGGTAACATATTTATTGCATCTAATTATTTAACACTTCTTGGCAAACTCCAAGGAGAGTTTTTATGCATCGAAAGTAGAACTTCTTGAAGGAACTGGCCCTTCCACCTTGAATTATACTTTATAATTTTTTCACTATGTATTAGTCTTGTGGTATGGGACACGAGATTAATCCTGTGTGAAGGATTCCGACGCATACTTATCTCTAGATCTGTGGGATAATTTTTGGTGGTATGGGACACTAGAATTTATTACACATAGAAGTCCTTGATACAATGTCTTTTGTTATAGTTAGAGAACATACTCAATTTTATACATTATAAGACAATTGATCTCCTTTTCTCGCCAACAATAAGCAAACACGTATTTGATGTCAATTGCTTATCCAAGAAGGACGGATTCTACATAATGTCCACCCTTTAATTGGATACTAAATGAACCATTGAAGTCAATCAAAACACCATAAAAACAACAAATTTAAGCCAAAAATCAAGCTAAAACACATTCTTTCCAAAAAAAAGAACCAAAAACAACCAAAATTACCATAAATCTCCACCAAAACCAACTCTTTTCTGTGGGAATCCACTACTCGAGAGCATAGGCAATGGGTTATGTGTAGATTTAGAGAATAAGAAACGAAAAAACCTAAAGGACAATAGTGGAACCAAAATGTTATTGCTTGCTTGTTTTCATCCTCTCTTAGAGACACATTCATAAGAGATTACATTATGAAGCTATACAAATGTCGTGGGGATATTTTTAATGGCGGAGCTTGTAACCCTCAAGGTCTCTAGGCTCCATATCTCCTTGGGGAGAAATTTCTGTCACAGTCTCCCACAAGCATTGTCATGTTGGACTATGGGTCCTTGTCCCTCCTCGCACCTCACAACACTCATACAAGCTCACGAGCATGTATTAAAGAAGAAGATTAGAGATACTATTAGCACTAGAGCAAGACTCTATTGCTTAGTGTGGGAGAGTACATTATATTATGAGAGAAAGTGACTTATATACCAGGCCATAAGTATTCACACACTTAAATTGTGGCCGGCCAGGCACCCAAGGCTCATAACTGGCCTATTTCTCATACAATGATTAATCTCATAATACGTGCATGAAGTACATTCATAGGGAATCCATTATATCTTGTTGTCACATATACTCTTGGAGCAAGAATGCCCTAGATATATTTTCGGGCACCCGTCCAAGCTATAGATTCAGATACTATTGCTTCATAGATTGTTTATACATGCTTGTGGTGTCTCCGTCTTTTTTATTTGATGTGGAATTATAGTGGTAACTCGCGTTCACCCCAAAATGGGTTAACAAAAATCATCAATCATAGAAGAAGATAGAGTTATACCAAAAGGAAGGATGGTATAGTGATTAACCAAAGTGGAGAAAGAAATGGCTGCAAACTCAAACATCTATGCCAACTCTCCATGATATTCAAGGATCGAGTCCACTTATATACCACATGAAAGAAGATGGTTGCATTTGAGGTTTCAGAAACTCCAACGCTAGGTTGCTAACTATGTCTACAACTTTACAAGGTTCAAGTAGGCACATCAGTCTTCTTTCCTTGACTTCAGGGCCTACATACTCTCCCTATTCCTACAATGGAAGGACATCCTTGGCCCATATTTTGTTGCAGTGTGATGATTTCTCAACCTAATCATCATCTTAATCAACTGCACAAGGACAACATCATGGTGTACATCGCACTTTATCTTTGGTCGCAATGAAGACCTAGATTTGGATAACATAGCTTTCTACCTGGACAAAAAATAGACTAAGGTCTACTTGGGTGCCCAAAAGTTAGTGAAGTCTAGACGCACATAAGTGACTTGTATATAAGTGAACTTGTCTAATGAGAAATATACAAAAAATAGACTAAGGTCTACTTGGGTGCCCAAAAGTTAGTGAAGTCTAGGCGCACATAAGTGACTTGTATAAGTGAACTTGTCTAATGAGAAAGGGTAATTCCCTAAGGCTGGATGGAGAACTACGCTCTTGCCTATTGTGCTATTTCTCTCTAGCTCTATGCTCTCTTACCTCTTGGTAGTTCTATGCTTGTGTGTGGGGGTGTGAGTGTGTGTGTCATTTCTTCTCTCCCATATGCCTTGCCATTGATGCTAGTGCGAGTGTGAGGGTGTGTGTGAGGAGAGGGCTATTGCTACCTTGGAGCTCTTCAAGCCATGGGAGTCCCAAGCTCAACATAGACAACTCACTTGGTGACAATGGGGGGAGGTCTTCTCAAGTGCTAGCTTGCTACACCACCATTGCCTCTTCTCCCAAAAACGGTTACCTCTTCTCCAAGACGGTGGGTAAGCATCCATGTTCCCAACGATAAGAGAAAGGTCAGTGCGCTCCTCTTGGTTAGTCTTGTGGTAGTGAGTGTGGTGTTTTTGGGCTTTCTATTGTGTAAGCTTCTAAAAAACACAGATCTAAATATCTATATGATTATTTTTAAACTAGGGTGAGTTTATGTTGTGAGATAGATGTGGGCTATTTTTTATGCACAATTGGTTTAGTTAAGTTTTTTTCTTCTCTTTTGTTTTAATTTTTTTCTTGCCACCATGCAATTCAACAACAAAATAGTTAAACTATTAGCATGTACACTCATTTCAAGGATAAGTAGCACATGTTTCTCAATGTTGGTTGTATTTTATTATTGAAGTGGGGATTTGGACTTCGGAAATCTTTTATAGGTCACCTCACATTGCCTATGTTGAATCTTGCATTGAAAATTGAACACTCTCCAAGTACATGCATGTAATACCTCTTCAATATTCAAGCTAACCCCTTTTTAAATGATCTCTACATAAAGCTTTTGCATTAAAGGCTTTTGTGTGTGTGTGTGTGTGTGTGAAGGATGGATATCGAGGACTTCATGTTTGGGGCAGGGTTCAAACTTGGGCTTGGGCTTCCTTTGTTTACTTAGATGGATAATCACCATGGGATTATTTAAATGGGAAGTGAGCAATTTAAACCATGTAGCACCTATGATTGCTATCACATGGTAAGAGTGGAAGTAATGCACAAAGTTAGAATCTCAAGCTAGAACATTTTTGACACTCTTCAAAACAAGTTAATAAGAGGTGTGAAGCCTTTGTACATAATGTTTTATGCTACTTATCACTTCTAGATAAGAATTCAATTGAATATAGGATAAGCTTTTTTGAGATCCTTTTCTTATCTACCATTGCTATAGTTTTGCAAGCCACCATACACACAATTGCATATTTATTATTATCATCAATACCTTCGACAAACTTGTGAACACCTTCACAGACACCTTAACATAATTTGGATTCCATAGGAGTTTGAATATGCTGCGATCTTGTATCAAATGTTGCCTCATGGTCATTAGATCATTTACATATTATAATCTTCTAATGCACAATGGTGTGTTTGATTCTTGGTGAGATTAGAGGACCAAAGGGGTTGAATTTGGTGCGGAGTAAAGATATGAAGCATTTCATTTCACATGTGAACTTGTGACACAAAATCTTTGTTTTGGAAAGCTATGTCCTCCATCTCTTCTCTCAAGGTGAATGGCCCCTCTAAACTTAAGAGTACAATAATTTGAAAATCAGCTATGGTGGGGCTATGATGGAGTACAATAATATGATACAAGTACTCAACCCGCACGTATTGCTGCGGTATATAAAAGACGTTAAGAAGCGAAATGCAGGAATATACAAAGGGTCATGTAATACAAAGGGTCAATCCAGAATACAAAGGGTCAATCCGGAATACAAATCGAAGGGATTTTTTCCTCTTATTTTTTAGAAATCCAGGATTTCTCTTCTCTCTCTTCTCCTTGTGCCTTGGTTGTCCATGGTTAATATGTAATAGATGATGGGGCTATGATGAAGGTTTAAACTTTAGACTTCCCACTTTCTCTATTCCCTAGTACAAGAATATTCTCTCTCTCTCTCTCTCTCTCTCTCTCTCTCTCTCCATTCCCACACACATGCATGGTAGTGGCTAAATACTACCATTTTTTTCAAATCATATGCTCCAAATTGTAGGAAGACTTCATACATAGGAACGGGTCTGGTATGCAACCATGCACTCCTCTCTCTCTCTCTCTCTCTCTCTCTCTCCCCCCCATGAAGCTCAACAAGTGACAAAGAGGTTTTCTGTGTTTGTTTTTCTTTCACATGGCTAATGTGATGTGGCAGTCGTATAGTAGTTGGAGAAATTGCCATGTCGCGCATTGTCAAGACAACCCACGGACACATTATGAATACCTTCATCATGGTCTTATTGGTCATTTTGGCCTCCCACATAGTCTCTCTCTCACACACCCCACCGTCCTCACTTTCTCTCTCTTCGGAAAACGGGATTCCGATCCATTCGAAGGAAGGATGCCTCGATGGTTTTGCCTATACCCACTTCCCAATTGTGCCTCTCTTTTTCCCCAATTGTGCCTCTTCTCACAGGCTCCTCCTTCCTCCGCATTTGCTTGCTCCGCACTTGAGACCTTCAGTCCTTCCAGCTTCCGTAGGAAAGAAGAAATTAAGCTCCCATGGCCGCTACTTTCTCCTCCTCTGTCCCTTACTACTCTGCCGATTCTTCACAGACAATTTTTTCTCGTGGGTCCTCCTGTTTGTCTCAGACACAGAGATGTCGCCCAGATTCACAGTTGCTTTCGAACAATCTGCAAAAAATCAGTCCTAATTCGCAGAAACGTTTCCTAAATTCACAGAGGGGGTGCCCCAATGGCTCCCACTTTTCTTCTTCTTCTGCCATAGCCGGCCAGAGGAGGTGTTCTGCTTTGTCTGCGTACGGCAATGGCGGGGTGGGAGGTGAGCAAGGGGATGCCGCCGTAGCCATTGCCGAAGGTGGGAGAAGGATCGCAGAGCTGAAGCAGGCCCTGGTGGATTCCATCCACACTACCGATCGAGGCCTCCAAGCAAATGGCGAGACCCGCAGCGAGATCATGGAGCTCATCACCCAAGTGGAAGCCCAAAACCCTAACCCTAAACCCACAGAGGCCCTCGAATTGCTGGATGGAAAATGGATCCTAAGGTAAGCTTTTGCTTTCCACCATCTCATGGTCAAGCGCTGGCGTCATTTTTAGAACAATTAAGCACGAGAAAGGGCTAGATGTGTGACACTTTTTAACAAATTACAAAGGGCTAGATGTGTAACAAACTACAGATGAACATATACACAGAATTCCAGAAATATACTTTTTTTTTGTTGCATTATTGAGGCATGGTGTGTGTTGCTATTATTGGGGCATGGTGTGTGTTGTTTCTGGAACCCATCAGGCGATAGGCCCCTCTACCCTTTGAAGATTTGTCTACTATGATGACATATCTTTTATGCACGAACGTGCACCCAATCTCGGGCTTAGATGGTGTGAGTGGGGAGGTTGAAGAGGTCTTTACCCACTAGATGTGCTGTGTCAATCACTGGATAAGTAGTAAGACCTGGACGGAGTACTAAAAGACTAGAGAAGTAGCGTTAATCGCTAAAGACTATAGCGAGTTACTTCCACCACCTCAGTCTACATGATTCCCCATTCAACTCTATATGAGACCTGGATGGAGTACTAAAAGACTAGAGAAGTAGCGCTAATCGCTAAAGACTAGAGCGGGTTACTCCCACCACCTCAGTCTACATGATTCCCCATTCAAGTCTACCGGATTGAGTTCTACTTTCTCTTGTTTAAAAATTTATTTGATCAAGAGCTTGCATATTTTCTGTTTCACATAACATTTTACCTTTGCCCTTCTTCTTAGTGTATGCTAACTTTTGCTCCTTGTTCCAGATATACTTCATTGTCAGAGTTTTTCCCTCTTTTGGCTGTTGGGAGTTTGCCTTTAATCAAAGTGGGAGAAATCTCCCAGACCATTAACTCGAATGAGTATGTTATAGTCAACTCTGTTAGTTTCATTGGGCCACTGGGGACAACCACCTTGAGTGCGAATGCATCATTTGAAATAAGCAGCTCCAAGCGTTTACAGGTAAACATTCATATATTTTTTTGGGACTCAATCGACTTAGAAATGCAGTCGGATTGGTGCTCAGTAACTTTATTCAAGCGTTATGATGGGTATTACAAACAAACAAGTTCTAAGAGAATGACAAACAAACAAGTTCTATGAGAATGGCAGAGGGTTTAAGGTAAGCTCACCACCCAACCATAGCCCCATCTGGAGCATCCCCGAGCCTGAGGCTAGACCTACACCGACTGTGCCCATCGTTTAAACCCCGGCATCCCGTCGCACTGGAGCCTACCATCCAAGTGTCTGGCTAGAGCTTGGTCATGGCCTGATCTGGGTCCTGATCCTGGAGAACCAGTTTGGAGCAATCCACTCACTTACATAGGAATGGAGTCTGTAATAAAAGCAACAGTTAGTAAAAGTAGTCATATTTCACTTATACACTATTGGGCCTAACCTCATTAATAAAGCCAGCCTAGCTATGTCCTTTAGGCACATAGCATACAGCAACCTTGGGCTATCAATGTAGTCATTGTCTTCTGGCTACCTCTTTATTAAATCATAATATTTTGTGGTTTTCACAAGGGTGGGCTTCTGCAAGGTTGTCTTAACTTGGTCTTGACTTCTGTCCAGATAAAGTTCGAGGAAGGAGTCATTGGCAGTCCCCAGCTCTCCAACTCTTTTGACTTACCCGAAAGCTTCGATTTCCTCGGCCAGAAAGTTGATCTAACAGCCTTTCAGGGACTATTTCAGAGCTTACAAAGTGCTACATACAGCATCGCAAGAACTATTTCGGGACAACCCCCTTTCAAGTTCCCCATCAGAAATGAGAGTGCACAGTCCTGGCTTGTCACCACTTACCTAGACGAAGATCTGCGAATTTCAAGAGGTGATAATGGAACGGTGTTTGTGTTTTTGAAAGATGCTAGCTTATTGTTGGAATGATCACAGTAAAACTTCAACAAACTACTGTTTTGGTCTTTGGCCATGGTGCCAACCTTGGATATAGGAAGTTCTAAAAGGTATTATATTTCTTTCATCGCTAGTCACTGTAGCTTTTTGACAAGGTTATATGCAAAATAGGGTTGGATTATATCCCTACCTTAGCATTTTTAGTTGCATATATCTCAGGATAATATTTTGAGCAAGTTTGAGCAATGCTCTTTTGCAGTCTTAGTCCCTTTTTTTTAGCCTTCTTTAAGTGCATTTGATCCTTTATCATTTTAAATTTAGAGCTTGAGCTTGGTTTAAGTTAATGTATCTTTGTGACATACTCTCTCTCCCCCTCTCTCTCTCTACATTTGGGCACGATCTTTGTGACAATCTCTTTCTCCCTCTCTACATTTGCGCGCAATCTTTGTGACATACTCTCTCTCTCTCTCTCTCTCTCTCTCTCTCCCCCCCCTTTCAATACCCTCTCCCATTAAAAACAAAATGGGAATTTCTATATGGTGTTATTATATTGGCCCTCATGCACATGCAGAGCCTAGATCTGGCAGTTGCATTCAATAAGAAGGCCTCCACAGTTCAGGGAGTTGGAGAGAGGCTTTTGCTACTTCTTACCGATTACTCGGTACTTGTTTGAAAATCATGTGCATTGCTTATGCGGGCAAAGTCCCGTCTTTGCCGGGTCTTTCGAGCCACAAACAATCAGATTGGCATGCTTTCTTGTGGCCGGGAATTATATGCCAACCTCAGGCTTGCTCCTTGAAATGGCCATCCCATCTTCTTGCTTGCTTTTCTAGTGTGCTTTCCTCTCAACTATGATTGGATGATTCTGAGTTTTTGTGTTTCACATAATCATCACAAGTTTGATGATTTTCATCCTAAGCTCCAGAGTAACCACGATGATCAACAGTGGTGTTCTGTGTAGAATTTAGCATGCTAAACTATTTACTGTGTCTTTTAGTATGGGTAAACCTCTATATCGTATATATTTTGTTTTCAGCCAGTATTTTTACATTATGTGGCATTCTAAAGTATCATTCCATTCCTCAAATTTGAAAGCCAACTTGCATTATCATCACCCTATGTCTCATTTTTGAAAACCAACATTAATGCAAGAAATGTACACCGGATAGCACTCATTTGTCCGCAGGTAAGGACATGTACAAGGTGGGTTATGGCAGTTTTGGGGTTACCAATGTGAGTCCTCACTTGATTGTTGTGGATATCTATGAGGTTGGGTTGGGTTTGCACAGCTGGATTAGGTGCATGCCCTTGATGGGTGAAGCAACCCCCCCGAGGCACAAGCCTGTGAGAATGAGCAAGCCAGCAGGAAGTGGTCAAAAACACACAAGACCAAAGTCAGGTATCTGAAGACATAGCTTTGTTAGGAAAATGCATCCCTCTTCTTAAGCTATGCTCATTCTTCACTCATGGACATCTTTGCTTCCTCTAAATGGCTCACATTTCATACCTAGTAACAAGTTAAAAATTGTGCTTTCTAATGTAACAAATCAAGATATACAAGTAGTTCAAGTATTAACAAAAAGCAGGGCTTGCTTTTATAAAGCTTTCAACATCACAACATGGTCAAGAACAAGTGAAAGGGGTTTTTGATGGGTATGAAGAGATGCTTCTAACAAAGCAATGTGTTACCTGTTTACACATACGTAAAGTGTGGTCGTCTGAGCACCCACGGCTCATAAGTGGCCTTGCTTATATAATTCTTAATCTCATACTAGGCCTTTTGCCTACCATGCCCCCCATCTACAGATGTATCTGGAAGGATGTTGATATATGAGGCTATGATGTATACAAGCTTTGCATTTACATTCCACCAATGGGTAACTAAAGTTGTGTATCCACTCACAAAGCAGTTGCTCTACAATATTTATCCATTTGTTGAGAAAAAGAATGGAAACTTTTACCCATTATTGACTGGTTGTTGATGGTTTAGGAGCTTTATAGACTTTTGATAAGGATCTAAATAGCTCCTATTGTTGAAGGTTCTTGTGGCAATCTACCCTTTTTTAGGCAGATGGTTCTTGTGGCTTTCTTGTTGTTTTTACCTCCTATTATGAGCAACAAGTTCTTGTGTCTATTTTGTAACTTATGTTGCTTTAGCTTCCACACCATTTGAGATCTTGGTGCACTTCTTGTAATTGAGGTCAGAGGCGAGTCTTTTCTTTTTGTGACTTCTTGAGGAACCCATATGATGCAATTGCCATCATTATCCCTTGAGCATGCAGTAAGTGCATAGGCACCCATCTTTTCTGAGCTTTTTTGGATTAGAGTTGGTGCCTTTGTCATTGAGGTCTCTTCCTTTATGCAGGCTAAGATGGTCTTGTGGGTTTATTTGGAATGCACAGTTCAACATTACCTTCATAATATCCCTGAGCTTGCAACAAGTTTTGGAACACTGCTCTTGAGTTAGCACATGTTTCAATGAGGCGGCTTATATGGGTTTCCTCATAAAAGAGGTGTTAGAGTAGCTTTGTTTCTAGACTTTTGAGATTTGTATTGTGAGTTTGGGTTGGGGAGGTAGCCAAATTGGAATTCTATCCTCATAGCAGTCTTGAGCTACCAACACGTGTTTTTCCACCCATCTTTTGATATCTTGAAAATGACATGCGTGTGTGATATACCTTCTTTGGTGGGACTAAATGTTTGGCACCCTTTTGGCATCATCTTGCGAGAGACAACCTCGTGTGTTGTGGGGCTGGGTAGCATTGATGAGGAGTTGGGTTTTCAACAAAGAGACTGATGTTGATGACACGTTAATGGGTTTTACATTTATCAGCTGTAGATATGATATTCGATATTATCATAATAATAGTACAAAAATAGATGATCTAATAAAAAATATACGTCTTGGAAGGAATAAAGAGAATATACATGTTAGAGGATAATATAACGACAATAGTTACTAGATACTCTCATTGGATCAGACTTGAATTCTACTTGTGACATTTCTCAAAAGTACATACAAAGGTATCCCATGACATCATTTTTAAAAATAGCAATTTTCAAATATAGATATATAAGCTTTGGGGGAGAAAGTGCATGCACAAATATATGTTAAAGGGTAATAAATAATATGCAAATAAAGAAACTCTATATTCTAGTGGTTGACGTATGAAGGCATTCAAGCATGAAACACACACTAAAGTATCAATGATGAAGTTGTGAACGAATATTTTGTCAAATACAACTACACCAACTTGAGAATGTAGGAGTAAGAAATTTACAGTATATGAAACTATCTATTATAGTTTAAGTAGAATATATTATGTGGGTGGTTGCAAGATAAGGGGCACCACTCTTTGATTGTTGGGTGCCCTGTGAAGGTAGCTTGAAAACAAGCATCTCCACACCCTAAAGATCCAATCTCTCATGGTTACATTTGGAATTTAGTGGCATGGTGTTTGGGGCACACAGTATATATAGTGGGTATTCAAATGGGACCCCTTGATCGGAAATCCAAGTTTTTTTAGGGCATGTTTCATTGCACAGAAGTTACTATCCAACTTTCTTTACTGCATTATATGTCTAAAATGCTTAGTACTTCAACATCCAAAGTCCAATGATCATCCCAATTTGTACATGAAAAGCGCACATTGCATAGAGCTTAACTTGATTTATTGGGAGTTGTTTTAGGTGTTTAATTATTTTTTAAAATTATTTTTTCTCAACTTAATTCTGTAAAGAAACATGTGATTTTTTATTCAAGATCTTGGCAATTGCGAAGCTCACCATAGAAGATCCAACGGTGAGAAGTTAAACAAATATGTTTAGAATGTGGCCATATGGTCAATTGACAATTTTAATAGTTGAATTTCTTTCGAGTTTCTGTAGAAAATTCACTCAGTGTATTAGCGAGTCTATAGAAGTTTAATAATTTAATTATATAAATTTAATACGACCCTCATTGTACTCCAATTTCTTGTGGATCAAAGTAGTTATCATGATGAATTTAACAAAAATATTTTGAGTGAATTTGAGTAAGGGAAGCCTATTTTCCAACCATCTTAATTAAAAATTCCCTCTTTGTCGGGCCAAAGTCTAAAACAAAGGTTGCCTATTAGGCTTGGTGTTTCACCAAACCTAGAGAGTATGCCATTTGTTAAGCAATTGAGCTATGGTAACATAGTCCTAGTCCTACATGTACATGCCAAATCATATGGAGGAGAGGCCACATAAGCATCTTCTCATCTCACCATGCCCTGTCATCTCGTCATCTCACCATGCCCTGTCATCATGCCACCTCAAATTGGTCAACAAGGTTGACTCCCTAAAGCCTACCGTTGGCACACCACATCACATGTATACATGTTATTGCCACGTAATCAAGAATGTCCATGTCATCTTGCCACCTTAGCACAATCAACTTGGTTGACTACCATTGCCTACGTGGTATGCCACATCATATACATGCATGGTTTTGCCACCTCACCTTTGAGCATGAGGAATGCCTATGTAATATGAATAGATCTAAAAAAATTAATATTATTTATTAAATAAAAAGTTTATTTATTAAATAAATAAATATTATTTATTAAAAATCAAGATTTGTTATTTAAAATAATTAATTAATTTATCAAATCTAAAATTTATCATTATCTTTCTAAAGATAATGAAAATATTTTAAAAGAAAATACTAAAAATATATTAAAAGAAAATACTAAAAATATATTAAAAGATTATATAAATTGTTAAAAATCAAGATTTTATCCATATTCTAATTTAACCAATGAAGCGACACCCGATGGGGGTGAAAATTTACAATTGGGTCCATGGGGCACCCCCTCCCTCACTCACAAAGTTTCACCCCCATCAGATGTCGGATGGGCATGATGGTGTGTTGCCACCCGCTCTTTTTCGCATAGTGCCCAAGGGGGCGCCATGTAAAAAAGAGCGTGTTTGGGTAGGACATCACACCCATCCACATCTAGCGTTTGATGGGGCTAAGGCTTTATAAGTGGGTCCATCGGGCTTCTCTCCCCCCACTTGCAAAGTTTCACCCCCGTTGAATGCCGGATGGGTGTGACGGTATGTTTCCACCCGCTCTTTTTTGCATTGAGTCCAAGGGGTCCCCTATGAAAAAAAGAGCGGGTTTTGGTAGGACATCAAACCCATATGGCATCCCATAAGGGTGATATTTTGTGAGTGGGTCCATGGAGCTACTCCACCCCCACTCACAAAATTTCACCCCCATCGGAGACTGGGGGTGATGGTGTGTTGCCACCCGCTCTTTTTTGTATAGTACCCAAGGGGTCCCCTATGCAAAAAAGAATGCGTTTGGGTAAGACATCACACCCATCTGAAGTCTGGCAGGGGTGAAAATTTGCAAGTGGGTCCATGGGGCTGCTACCCCCCCACTCCCAAAGTTGCACCCACATTGGACGTCAGATGGGTGTGACGATCTGTTGCCACCCGCTCTTTTTTGCATAGTGCCCAAGGGGTCTCCTATGCGAAAAAGAGCGGGTTTGGGTAGGACATTATGCGCATCCGTGACATCAGATAGGGGTGAAACTTTGCACGTGGGTCCATGGGGCTTCTCCCTCCCAATTGCAAAGTTTCACCCCCATCGGACGTCGGATGGGTATGACGAGGTGTTGCCACACACCCGCTCTTTTTTGAATAGTGCCCAAGGGCTTCCCTATGAAAAAAAGTCCTATAAAGTTTATAAAGAAGGCCATGCGGATCATGGAAAGGCCTTCTCGATTATGGCACACACTACCTCTTGAGATAGCAAATGCACATCATGGAGCCAATGCAAACGAGGAGATGTAAGACCACAAGGAGGACGATCTTAACATTGATGATCATGGTGATGATTCTTTTAGTGGAATCAACCTTCTTTTTGATCTTCACTCCATGGGTCTTGAGGTGGACAAAGAAACTTTTCAAGACCTAGTAGAGGATGGGATTAGCATGCAGTTCTTTGTAAATTAGGTGTCTTACATTTGTAAGAGAAAGGTGACATTTTGCTCTTTCCTATGTACTATAGATGACTAATCCAATGACCCAACATATTTTAGATACTATCAAGTAAAGTATTAGCCATGGTAAGTTGAAGGCCACTGACTCTAGCATGCGGCCCCACGTACAACCACATGAATGACCACACACGCGACCAGGGATGTATGTGTGGACCGTGCATTTGGCCATGTGTTTTGCCATGTGTGGCCGTGCATCTAGCCACGCCTGCTTTTTTGCTTGGATTCTCTCTCCTCTCCTCCCTTGTGCAACCACTACCTCATTCATCTCATTCTCTTTTAGTCTCTAGGGGTGTACTTTTAGGAAGACCTATACACAACGTCCATTCAAAGGGTATTAAAAAATACCATTTTTTGTGAATTTTGACTTAATAAAATGACCCCTTTTTCTTTATTAGCTTCCTGGGCCTTCTCGATGGCACACACTACCTCCACAACCATGCGATGTGCCCCGTAAAGAGAAGCAATATCAATCTTCTTTAAACTTATGAATCTACAAGACAATCAACACATGCATCCTCACATAGGGTACATATACTTAACGTACATAGAGTATATGAGCGTAGGGAAGCCAATATGATTGATTGGGGCAAGAATTCACCTCACTACCTGCTTAACTTGTGGATGGCATCATGCACTTTGCTATCTGCACATCCATTAATGTATATGGGAAGGATAAACTACATCAAAAGGTACAAGGGAAACCATAAATCCACATGCAACACTATTGTGGACAAAATAGGTAATATTTCTTGAAAACGAGAAACATTTGGCATCTTTCAAAGATTCCATAAAAAAAATTCAGTTTTTTAACCTCTTTTTTAAAAAGTGGTCCACACATGCGTGAAACACTGGCAAAAAATGATAATATTTTGGACACTTTACACGTTTCTTACAAAAATTGACATGAAAAAAAGACTTCATTTTGCTTACTTTTTGAGATTATAATTGAAAATCTAACAATAAGTTTTTAAAAAACATGCCAAAATAGAGACAATGTTTATTATTTCCATCTTTGATCTAAAAAAAAATTGATACAACTGTAAAAAGAAGCTATTTTCTAAACATATAGCTTATGGCATAGTTATGGTTCCTTATAATCATTGCTATCTATACCAACACCATCACTAGTTGACGTGCCTTTCCTTGAGAAGCTAGATGAGGCATCCTCTTCTTTACTATCCACAAATACATTTTTTTCTTCTATGTGTGCACTTGAAGCTTAGACTCCTTGGGTCATCTGCCATGTTAGCATGATTGCGGATGTGCTACAGAGTGCAACTATAAAAAACTATTTATATGATTCTATTACAAAAGCGTTATCTTGATATAGTTATTATCTTAATTATAAAACCCTATTTTGACTCTTGATGAGAGTAGTATTAGAATCCATTTTAAAGCTCTTGAGTATCACAATTTCTTAATTGATAATATATACTTTTTTAAAAAGAGTTCATTATGTGCAAATGAATTTTAGAATATCATGAATAACCTATTTAAAAGTTATCTAATTTTGAAAAATAATTACACACTCATTTTTAAAGAAGATGTGTCCTTGATGTGACAAAAATGACAAGATGCAGGGGAGAAGAGAGTCTCTGAATACCATTCTTCTTAAAAAATTCAGAGAACTCATTGGAGAAGTACTCTCCCCCTCCATCTGACCTTAGGCACTTACATGTTTCCCTGTTTGCTTTTTAACCATACCTCTGAAATTCTAAAATGAGTGAACACCTCACTCTTCTCCTTCATGAAGTATATCCACACTTTCCTTGTGTGGTCTCAATAAATGTCACATAATACCTGCAGCCTCCCATAGACATGGTCTTCGTAGGACCCCATACATCTAAATGCACAACATCTAGTGCATTTCTGCTCACATTTCTGTCACGTGGAAATACATGCTTTGTTTGCTTTCCAAATTGACACGCTTCACATATTTTCTACATACCTTCAACTTTAAACTTTGGCAGCCCTGCCACAATTCCTTTAGTCTGCATAGACTTCATTCTCTACACATTCACATGTCCAATTCTTTTATGCCAAATGTCTCTATCTGCAACAATTCCTGAATCATTTGCAAACATTGCAGCACTCACTTCAGGCATGTTTACATTCAATGTAAACATTCTGCCCACTCTGTTGCCTTTTGCAACCAACCTGCACTTGTCTTTAAAGTCTTCAACATAACAACCATCAGGGTTAAACCGAACCTGCAAACCCTGCTCAATCATTTGGCCAACTGAAACTAGATTCTTTGTTATGTTCGGAACATGAAGTACATCTGCAAGGTACTTCACTTTGCCATCCTGCATAGACAATGGCACATCTCCAACATGGGCAATTGGATGAGCAATGTCTACGTGCGGCCACAATAGTCTGCCATATGCGCACGACCAATTGCATGGCCACATGGACGGCCACATTCTCCCACAAGCGCGACCAATGTTGCTTAAAAAAAAAATCAATTCTAACGGTGTCATGCGACGTGATTTTCCCCCCCATTTTCTCCTTTTTGTTGCTTCTTTATTGCTACTACAGGGCCACTCCATCCCCTCCTCCTCAAGGTTCTCCCCTTCTTCTCAAGACCAGATTATCAAGGTGCTCTCTGCCGCTCCTCCTCAAGGTGCTCTCATGGGTAAGGTTTCCCCTCTCCCTCTCCCTCTCTCTTTCTCTCCTTCTCTCCTTATTTTTTCTTCTCCTCAAGAAGGTGTTGTCGTCCTTCTCTTGCTCAAGGTGCTCTCATGGGTAAGGTTTACACTCTCCCTCGCTCTATCCTTCTCTACTTCACACACATACACACACTTACACACATCTACACACATGCACACACTTACACGCATCTACACACATCTACACACATCTACACACATGCACACACATGCACACACCTACACACACACACACACCTACACACATCTACACACACCCCCCCCCCCTTCTTGATGGATCTTCACACCCCCTTCTTGATGGATCTACACACCCTAATGATGCAAACACACGTGACACCTACACACATCTACATGCATACCACCTTCTTGATGGATCTAAACACACCCTTCTTGTTGATTGATCCACACATCCCGATGATGCAAACACACACACACACACACCATGTATCAATAGAAATAGGAATATGGCTTACCTCCATATCCTTGCCTTCATGCGTAAGGTCGCGTCTTGTCCTTGAATGTGATTGGGTCTCTAGTCTTCTCAATGCATATGCCATTTGGGTGCCACTAAATTTATATTTATGCTTTACTATGTTGACTGAAGTTAAATATTGGCAGCATTATTAGATTATACCCATCATGCGATTTCCTTCTCCCATGTAGCCACTTTATACTTTACTATGTTGACTAAAGTTAAATATTGGAAGCATTATTGGATTATTGAACACACCCATCGTGGGCTTTCCTTCTCCCATGTGGGCACTCGAAAAAGGTATGCTTCCACCAATACCCTATCTCTTATTTACATTCTGTAACATGATCAAGACAAGAGTAAAGGCCAGGTGGCCCATGCTCGCATATATGCTCCCCCTCACTCACATAAGGTCCATGTAGATGTCACAAAAATCTTGGAGACAATGGACAGTTCCCTGATTCTAGAGTCATCTTACACCCCACTAGGTTTTAGTGGTGTTGGCACCCCAACCCAAAATACATATATGGGATTCTTTATAGTACGCAAAGCTTCTCTCTTACACCTTTATACTTTACTATTTATCTTGCTTTTTTTAAATTTTTTTATTTGTCAAATCTATTTGTTTTTCTTTCTCACAGGATCCCCAACACGTACCCTCCTCTTCATGAATCCCTATTCTGACAAATTCCATGGTGCTGCAGTTGTATTAGATATAGGAGGACATGGCCCAACCTCTCGCAAGGAATTTCCCACAAGGTAAAGTCTTGAGGAGATGGATCATTTGGGTATTTACACCTGACCTGGGTCTTACTATCCCTCACTAAAATTTTCAAGTGTGAAACCCACTATGCCATGGACAACAGTGCACAATCCACAGTCATCGTCAAAAATCCTCTGAGAAGTTTTCAACCTCCTAACACACACACACACACACACACACACACCGTCATAGGAGCATCATGAGTCAACCTTTATTGGATAACACGGCTGACATAGTGGTAGGTTTGTAAGCTCAAGGGACTTTGGCCACGCCATCGTCGAGGGTCTCATGGTGGCGGTTGCCCTCCATTATTTAGACATGCTCGTGATCTAGAGTCCATGTGTGGAGGCTAATGAGGAGGGCCTTTAATATCGTGTCGCATAGTACACAGAGGGGGCCAATTATGGATGCAAAGGGTGACCTTGTGGATACCTAATTGAAGTAGTTATGTAATAGTACATACAAAAACTACTTCATCAACTTTGATGACTAGATGCAGAGGGACCTCGAGTACATACTCTACATGAGCACTTCCCAAACAAAAGAACCACTGTTTCTCACGTGATTGGGTCTGAAGCCATTGTATATTATTTCTCAAAATCAAGGCCTCACATTCGCAAGAATGCAAGAGCACCAAATGCCAAAAAGAATGGCCCTATAAGGGGGGTACATGAGAAAGGGAGTGGCTCCATGTGTAGCAAGGACTAAGTGCTGGGATCATATTCTCCTAATAGGCCACAACGCATCAATTGCAACTCTAGCAGAAGCATGGAGTAGGACATTGGGGGTCAACCAAGAAGGATGCATGGAAAGATAGATTTGTAAATACACTCCATTAAAAAACTCCTATCTTTTATCTAAATTTCATGGCTAAATTTTGCTTGTGTCTCTTATATGTAGAAGAAAATTGTGGGTCATTGACCATGTAAAGAAAAGGTCAATTACTACGAACCATTGTGATATAGATACTTCAAATCATTTTGTGGATACTGGGGCGATCACATAGGAGGATCAGTGACTCAAGAAATAGGGGCCTTTGCCACAAAGAGTTGCCAACAAAGAGGTGAGCAAATAAATCATATTATTGGAATTGTATTTATATTAATGGAGGGTTTGTATTCATTTGTGATTATTAATGGAGGGTTTGTATTCATTTGTGATGCATGGATATGTAGGGGGACCAATATTTTATACAGGCGATGACATTTTATACTGAATAGTTTCTTAAATACACACAATTTTGTTTCAAGTTTCTTGTTTATTTGCAAGTATGTCTCTACTTTAGGTTGTGTGCTTTCAAAAGACTAGTCGAGATGGATATGCCAGTGTTGGGCACTCCATCACTCATAGAAATTTTGTGCATACCAGAACATGCAAAAATAAAAAAACCCAGAGAGATCTCCTTATAGGTTTCATGGTGCAGACTCAAGTAGAGCTCTCTGTTTTTTTATTACGTGGGCGCATCCATACTCATAGCTATACATGTAGCCACATGCACATAGCAATATTCACGACTAGTAACGTAGCCACATGTGTGACCATACATGCAACCACACGCGGCTATACATGCACAACCATTTACATGGAAAACTAGCTGAATGCATGGCGGTGATCCCGGTGGCACCAGGCTACGCATCTGGTCACATAATTGGCCGTGCATATCATTTTTTAAAGTTTCCTTTTGTGCGTCTGTGCTCGTGACCATAGCCCTTATCCCTTGTAGTGGCTCTCCTTCCTTAACACTCGGGGGGTGCACTACTAGAAAACCCTTGGTATCACGTGCGTTCAAGAGGTAGTTAAAAAACCCCTTAACTAAAATTTCCCCCCCAATAAAACAACCCCTCTTTACTTATGAACTAGCGGATTTTTTTCTAAAGTTGAACTAAAAAACCCCTCCTGAATGTAATTATGTTTATTTTTCTCAATGTATCTAATTAGAAAACCCCTCCTCTGCTGAACTCATGTGGTACACTAACATTTTTTGAGGTGAACACCCCGAGCCTTAACAAGACCAAATGGCTACCAAAAGTACCCATGAATGAGTTGGGACATTACTATAAGAAATGAGATGAATGTCGAGCTACCTGACATCGTATATAAAGGAAAGTACATTACCACAACCTTGGATGATGGTGCTAGTGTCAACATAATCACCAAGGACTATTGGGAGAGGCGGCTGGGAAGCCCACACTTGTAGGCATGAGTAGGCATCATTCTTGGTCAAGATTGCCCAACAGGAACATACCTAAACCTTTTAGGCATCCTTTAAGATGTAAATCAAGACCTTTAGATTTATCTTCCACCACTCATTAGTGGTGTGGATTTCTAGAGAAAAAGGGTACGTGTACACTATGATCCTCTCAAAAAGATGTACAATGGGATTGTCTCATCAGAATGACTTACAGGGGAGGTTGGCTCATGATTGGGAAATCAATCACATTTACATAAAAAAAGGTGACAAGTCCTTGACCCATACTCTTAACCCATCGAATGGGTTGAGTGTTGGAATTAGGGTTGCAGGAATGCACACACAACTTCAAGAAGATGAGGAAGCTTGAGCACAACACAGTAGTGTATTATGAGTGCCAAAAATGAAAGATAACAAGCCCTAGAAGATAATGGGCGTATATACAATGCACGGGGGAAAAAACCTCCTAGTGAGGGAAAAAGTGCCCCGGCGGTCCTAAGTGTGTTCACACACATCACTACTATAATATGGTAACAAATCCCCCCTGGAGTGATGCGGTGAACAAGAGCTAGCACTCATGTATAGGGAAGTGTCTAGCTATGTGGACGAATCCACAAAAGGGAGTAAGCCCAAAGCTTTGCGAAAAGCTTCGAACTTCTCACGAGGCAGAGCCTTTGTGAAAAGGTCTGCAAGGTTATCCTGTGTTGGCACATAAGCCAAACTGATCTCTCCTGCAGAGAGTCTCTCCCTGACATAATGGTAGTGCACCTCAATGTGCTTCGTACGAGCATGGAACACTGGGTTCCGCGCAACTGCCAATGCGCTCTGACTGTCAGTGAAGATGGTGGTGGCAGATGGCTGCCCAACACCCAAATCAGCCATAAGGCGTCTGAGCCACACACACTCAACCGTAGCTGTGAAAGCTGCCCTGTACTCAGCTTCACAACTAGAAGTGGCCACAGTAGGCTGCTTCTTGCTCAACCATGATATGCATGAGCTTCCAAGCATGAAGCAAAAACCACTCGTGGACACGCGTGTGTCATAACAACCAGCCCAGTCAGAATCTGAAAAAACATGTAAATCTGGCGGCAATGATCCCCCCTTGGGATAAAACAACCCAAGATGCCGAGTACCACTCAAATAGCGAAAGATACGCTTCACTGCCTGCCAATGCTTAATGCCTGGGCTATGCATAAATCTGCTCACCTGTGAGACTGCAAACTGAATGTCTGGCCTCGTAATGCATACATAAATGAGGCAACCAACAGCTGTCTGATAGAGTGTGACATCAAAGTGATCTCCAGCATCATGAAGACTCAACTTCAAACCTGTCTCCATTGGAGTAGCAATAGGCTTGCAGTCTTCAAGGCCAAATCTCCGCAACAATGTTTCAATATACTTTGTCTGACACAAAGCAATACCTCCATCACACTGCTTAAATTGTATCCCCAAATAATGATGCAAATGCCCCAAATCTGACATCTCAAAAGAGGCATTCAAATCAGCCTTAAAATCAGCAATATGACTCTCATTTGGTCCTGTGAGCAGCATGTCATCGACATAGAGAGCAATGATTAGATTTTTACCATCCACACGTTTAACATACAAAGTGCTTTCTGTTGGACTATTCTGAAACCCATGTGCAGTCAAATATGCATGTATTTTTTCATACCAAGCTCGTGGAGCTTGCTTTAAACCATATAAAGCCTTTTTTAACCTGCACACTTTGTTTTCCTGCCCTCTTTGAACAAAACCACGAGGCTGCGATACATACACCTCCTCATGCAAATCTCCATTTAAGAACGCAGTCTTTATGTCCAGCTGATGTACATTCCAACCATTATGAGCTGCTAATGCACAGATGCTACGAACAGTGGTCATACGACATGTGGGAGCAAAAGTCTCATCAAAATCAATGCCCTTCTCTTGAGCATAACCTTTTGCAACAAGCCTAGCCTTATGGCGATCCACTGTGCCATCAGGCTTACGCTTCAATTTGTATACCCACTTAGTGCCAATGGCCTTCTTGCCAGGGGGCAAGTCACATAAAGACCATGTACCATTCTTCATAATAGCATCGTATTCTGCTTGCATAGCAGCCATCCAATTTTCTGAACTTTGTGCCTCATCAAATGAAACAGGCTCACTTTCATCGCACATACTAGAAACAGCCAATGCATAACAATCTGACGCATAAGAGGCACCATGAGAGCCAGAACGAGTGCGACTAGACAAAGGGGCATCCAACTTGCTGTCACGCAAAGTCTGCACCAGCCATCTAGGCATATTCCTAGAGCCTTCAATCTCTTGTCTCTCATCCTCAAGTGCATCATGCACATCTGCATCAGATATAGGCTGATCTGTGCCATCATTTAAAACCTGCATAGGCTGAAAAACTGCCTCATGAGGTATTGCACTTGACTGTGCACCACTGAAAAGAGGCAACAATGTATCATAGACATCACGTGAGCTGATATCTGTCTCCTTAGTACATGAAACCAAGGGCTGAACTGCATCTTCCACAAATACAACATCACGGCTAACCAAAATGCGCTTTGTCTGTGGATGATACAAACGATAGCCTTTGCTCTCAGCACTATATCCAACAAAAATACATTTGACAGCTTTGTCATCCAATTTTCTGCGATGTTGCACAGGCACTAATGCATATGCCAGGCAACCAAAAACACGTAAATGGCCAACAGATGGCTTGCGGCTATGCCAAGCCTCATATGGAGTGACAACCTGTAATGCTTTGGTGGGACACCTGTTTAGTACATAAGTGGCACACATGACAGCCTCAAGCCAAAAACCATGTGGTAGACTTTGACTCTTAACCATACATCTTGCCATTTCCATGAGAGACCTGTTTTTTCTCTCAGCCACACCATTTTGCTGTGGTGTATACGGCACTGTACATTGGTGTTTTATCCCACGCTCAGCCAGAAATGCATTAAATTCTGAAGACATATACTCCCCCCCTCGATCTGAACGGAGGGTGCCCATCTTACTTTCTGACACATTTTCAGCCATAACCAAAAACTGTTTGAAGCACAAAAACACTTCGGACTTTGCCTTCAAAGGATATACCCATGCATGCCTGGTAAAATCATCAATGAAAGTCACGAAGTAAAGGTAGTTTCCAAATGATGGAGTTTGCATGGGACCACAAACATCACTGTGAACAAGCTGCAATCTGCGTTCAGCTCTCACTGATCCATCTTTGGGAAAGGAAGCACGCTGCATTTTACCCAATATGCAGCCCTCACAAACGTGCTTGACAGGTGCCTCAAGCTTAGGCAAAGAAGACACCATTTCAGATTTCTGCAGGCGCAGCAAACTTGCAAAATTCAGACGACCAAAACGTGCATGCCACAGTTTTGCATTTGAAATAGCCTGCGTATCCATAATAGCACATGCTGAATCCTCTACACATTTGCCATCCATATTGAGCTTATACAGCCCTCGACATAGTGAACCAGATGCTACAATGATGTCACCACAAGAGAGATCATGAACAGTACATCTGTCATCCACAAATTTTACAACCAAACCTGTTTTGGCAAATGCGGAGACTGACAGCAGATTCTTTTTGATCCCTGGCACATACAATGCATCAAAAAGTGTAAAGGTGTTGCCATTTGCAACATTCAGCACAATCTGTCCAACTCCTTCAACGGGATAAGAGGAGTTATTGGCACAAGTGACAGTATTCCCTGTGGGAGCAGACTCAAGGAAAGTGAATAAACTGCGCTGCGAGGTGATATGCTTAGTGGCACCACTGTCAAAGTACCATACATCTGAATCTACTGCAGACATACATGTGTCATGCAAAGATGGGTCATAACTGCACTGCGCATTGAATGCCCATTCTGTATCTAGCACAACATTAGCAGATTCATTGTTAGAAGGAGAGGCATCTGCAACAGCCATACCAGCCTCTTTCTTCTTAGCCTCTTTCGCAGCCAGCTTAGGACACGCTTTGATGACATGATCATTTCCCTTACAGTACTTGAAAAATGTCTTCTGTTTGTCACCCTTCTTCTCATCTTTGTCTTCCTTCTTTGGTTGCGCAGCATTTGCAGATTTCTGCTTACTAGAAGAAAAGCCAGCTTTACCTTTCCCGCTTCTCTGACTAGCAACAAAAGCTTGATCTGCGACACGCATAATATTCCTGTTTTGCCTTGACTGGTCTTCTTGCAGCAAAACAGAAACTAACTCCTCAAATGATAAGGCATTGGGATTGCCTTTCATCATCAAGCGAAGAGTGGAAGCAAAACCCTGATAAGAATCTGGTAGACCATTCAAAACAGTCTGCACAAGTGAACTGTCTGACAGGATTTCATCTGCAGAAATGAGCTGCTCTTTGAAATCCTTGATCTTTGTCAAAAAGCTATCCATAGAATCACCTTCGTTCATATGCTCACTCTCCAACTGTTTTCGGAGATAAGCAACACGAGCCTCATTTCTTGCCTGATACAATGTGGCAAGTACATCCCAAGCATCCTTAGAAGTCCTGCAGGAGCGAATATGTGGGATAATGGTACGTTTGACAGACAGCGCAATCAAGGCATGAGCCTGCGCATCTCTACCATCCCAACGAATCTGCTCTGCTGAAAGTGGTGGTTCTCGAACAGCTGCTACAGCACTTGTGCCTGCACCATCATCAACAGTACCTGTTTCTGATGTGTTTGCAGCATTCCCAGCCACAATAGGACGTGCATCAATACCCTGCACAATGTTCCATAACCCCTTTGCTACCAATACATGTCGCATCATATATGCCCACAATGGATAGTTGGTGCCATCCAACTTATCCTCAGCAGCCAACATGCGAAATACATCATTGTTGTCAGCCATGGCCAATGACTGTACTACTAGATGTAAATGCTGTCTGTAAGAGGTAAACCTGTATAAAATCGACCTGTGCTATGTAGCACAGCCCAAAACAGACGAATGGGCACCTGTCCTGCAGATGTTAATCTTGACAGAAAATCTGCACAGTAGGACGATTTTGCCTGCGCAGTACTTGGAATGCAAAAACGGAGGGCGAAATGACTTCAGATCAAAATTCTGAAACGCTCGTGAAACCTCGTTGCAATCGGAGGAGATGAAGCGGCAGGTGCCGGTGATGCTGCCCGGGAGGAGGAAGCCTGCTCTGATACCAATTGTTGGAATTAGGGTTGCAGGAATACACACACAACTTCAAGAAGATGAGGAAGCTTGAGCACAACACAGTAGTGTATTATGAGTGCCAAAAATGAAAGATAACAAGCCCTAGAAGATAATGGGCGTATATACAATGCACGGGGGAAAAAACCTCCTAGTGAGGGAAAAAGTGCCCCGGCGGTCCTAAGTGTGTTCACACACATCACTACTATAATATGGTAACGTTGAGGCATTCAACAACCATTTAGACTTCTTCAGCCAAATGCTCTAACTACTTCAATTGAGATCTATAGATCTTGTAAAACGTTGTTGTGTGATGGTGAAGATAAGATATTAGAATATGAGCCCCTCTTGGATCCTATTGACTTTGAGGGTTGGATTCACATTTTTATCATGTGGAAACCATGGACACTCTTCCATACAAGATTGGGACAAGATTTGATTGTTGAAGATAGTGTTGAAATAACATCTCTGTTCATTCTAGGAGCATTTGAAATAGAAATAATAGTGAATCTAGCTTTCCTTGAGCTTGATTTCCCTCAAGAAAACCACGTAGTTGTGTTGTTAGTCTTGGTTTTGACATGGAGGCCAATCCATAACTTAATACCTTGTAAGTCGTAGACCTCATTAGACCACCTACCACTAAAACCATTTGTAACTACCCTTGTCTCATGCTAATCCATAATTCTTAGTTGTTGCTTTGAAGAAGAGTTCTAAACTACAACTAAACCTATGTCTTGCAAGTTGTTATATGATCCCCACCATAGGTACATTGGAGAAAAGCATCATCCTCACACGAGAGGATCCTTGTTGGAAGGAGATAGATTGTGTCCATTATATAATTGATTGTATAATCATTTCCATGAAAGATATTCACAAAACTTTATTTTCTTGTACCAAACCTTTGGTAGACAAGGATACAAGGGTGGTTGTACAATAAGGGTCCTCAATTTGGATTACCTTCAAAGTTTTTTTGTAGCAAAAAATAATGACAGGTACATAGTATGATTATAAAATGTTAATAACTTCCTTGTTTTAACTCCAATTCCATTCCCACTTTGCATAGAAGGAAGACATGTAATGGAGATCTTAACTTGATTTATTGATTAATTTTTCCATGTAATTTTTATTTTAAATTAATTACTATATGTTTTGAAAGTATACAAAAAGAATATTTTTTTTTACATCACATCTTTATATAAGAAATGATGTATTTTTACTTGATTGAATGATCTAAGGATGCACAATTATGAGGACAATGTGACCATATGGTCAAATTTCATTCTTAATGGTTAGATTTTTTGAGATCTCTATTGGAAATTTACTTCAATGTCTCATAGTAGCTGAAATAATTTTTAAATTAATTATAAAAATTTATTTTTAAGTGATAATGCAATAATTTTATGTGAGAAAGTAGTGCTAATCATGGTGAATCTATGAAAAACAATTTGCTTAATTTGAGTAAGAAGAGGTTTATTTTCATCCATTTTATGTGAAAATAGCCCTACTTGAGTAGTCTCTTCCCTTCCAAGTCTGAACCCAAGTCTAACTAGCCTTGGTAACATAGGTTAGGTAATGTACCAATTCTAGGTGGAGACCCCTAAGGTGGCTATACATGTGGACGTGTCTCTAACATGTCACCTACACATGGCATGCATTCCATCTCAATGTGCCATCTCAATGTGCCGCTTCATTATGTCATCTCATCATTGATGACATGGCATGCCATCTCACTATGCTACCTCATTATTAATGAAATGGCATGCCACCTCATTAGATGCCATGTCACATGCATTAATACATCATCAAAAGGAGGGAGAGCTGCCACCTCACTTAAATTATCACATCATTAGTCTATGTCATCAAAACATCCACCATGAATATATCACATCTCATCAAAACATCCACCATGAATATATCACATCATCTTGAGTTGGTGCCACTTGTCATAGTGTTAACCCTCATTGGACACCTTTCTAGCATCGATGCCATCCATTGGGAACCATCACTTCATTTGGCCATTAGCATTAAAAATGCTATTGTTGTATCGATCATTGTCTATGAAAGGCGTGTCGTGGGATTAATTATTGAGATTGCTTGCTTAGATTAAGTGTTTGCACAAGCCTAGGCAGCCTTGGATAGCTAGGGACATATATTTTAAGTATGGTTGTTCAAGGTGTGAATTCTTGGGACCAAGACAAGGCCTAATTTATAATTCTCACCATTCATTCTCTTATGTAGCTAATAGAGTGCTCTTCTCATTCTCTTGCTTCTTGCCTAACCTCTTACTACCTAATCCAATTAGAGTTGTTATATGTTCATTATGTATGTGTGTGAGAGAAATTGAGTGAGAGGAGGGTCGAGCTTCCATTGGAGTGTGGTGGTAGCAGTGAAGTGGAGCTCTCAGGTGCTCCTGTAGAGCAACAATAGCCACTAAAATCCTAGCAACCAACATTTAGCGAGATGAGTGACACACCCCCATTTGTATTTTGTGTGTTAGGCCATGGTGAATTGGCTTCTCGGTTGAGATGTTTGTGCTCTCTCGAGTGCGATTAGAAGAATCCCCATGATATTTGGTCATTCCCTGTGCCTTTCCCATGGCGTAAGGGTCCTTCATATAAGTGGCCCTAAGGAAGAACTATCTAGATGCTACTCATGCACATATTTAGATGCAGCTAGGAGGATATTCAGGTACATAAAGTCCATAGTACATTATGGACCTTTCATGAGGTATAGTTACATGGTATATATGTAGATTGGTGGTGTCTTAGACAAAATGATCTACTAACGGGTTCATGTTCTCTTTTTGGAGTGATGTTATTAGCAAGAAGGTAATTAATAATGTAAGGTTATTAATTCTTGAAACACAGATCTGCATGTATTTCTATATCTATAGTATACAGGGTGCTGCTATGGTATGACAATGGCTATTTTATGTCAAGAATGCTGGGGAAGCATTTTGACCGTCTTGTGAATAAGGTTGTGGAGACCTAGTCTGATAAAGTTGTAACAGCTGGCTGACGGAGAGTCAATGGAGGACGTCTCACCTAGCAAGGTCGGCCAAGGTTTTGACCAGCCTCGGTTCGATTAAAATGGTGAGCTTTCGGTATGGTGGATGTGGGACCAAGGAAGCGGCCTATGAGTGAAGCGTTAGGTCACCTGCGAGAGAAGGATTCTAGAGGGTGCTGACCATACGGTGCTCGGGCTCTGGGTCACCGACAATAACCCCACGCATGCGTCGAGGAAGATATTGGAACAAGGAGCAAGAGTTGTATTCTGAATTTGGGCATGGATCTGGTTGATTGACCTTGCTGGTCCTCTCAAATGGATGAGTCCATGGCTCTTTTATATGGATTCGTTGGTTGGCCTTGCTGATCTTCAACGGAGATTCCATTTTGATATGTGAATATATTGCCGGTTACTATGAGCTAGGAACTATCAAAAAGCCCCCTGAGTGGACAGGTGGTGAGCATTTTGGTTGCCAATGATGCCATAGGTACACTGATGACGGAATGATTGGAATTAAGAACTCAACCGGAGATTTTGAGGATTATGATCAGTGACTCTATGATTTCATTAAATGATTGTTTTAAAGATAGCTGATTCTATGAAAAAGGCAATTTCATATTGGGTGTGTAAGTGGTGTGACTAATTTTAAGTTTGCATGAAGACCCAGCTATTAGGGGGCTGGGAACTCTTTTCTCCCTGGTACCCCAGGACAAAACCTAACCAAATTCTTAATTGGATCCCATCACTACAATGGTTGGGCGGCTGGCTAACCCATGGGACTAGATGGGGTTAGGCTGGACTGATGGGTCCCTAAATTGAGACTCAATTCTATTATGGTACGATAGATAAAGAAAATCTTGGACAAAAATTGTTCTATGGAAAAGAATCGATGGTTGTGCCTCTCAATGAGGAAAAAAGCGTTGGTCTCTATTATCCAAGTGCAATCTTTTCCCTGATTTGACTATGGGACTAAAGGGTTTGGTCAGATTAGTTCAGTTAGTTAAGGATTTTGACTATGTTAGAGAAAAATTATCCTGGAGGAATTGCCCGTGCTTTTCGGGCAAGGGAAGTTTTTCTGGGTTAGGTTTTGGAAGAACCGATGGATTAGTCTCTTGTCCGGATACCCGTGTGGCTGGATATCCGTGGGCGAGGCTCTGAGTGAGGAACCCTGCCTCGCACGCAAGAAGTGCTACTTTCGCTATTAGCACCCCTGAATTCGTTGCGCGGTAGGGATAGGGCTCTCACATTAGGTCTTATGAGAGTCCTTTGCCATCATTACAACTAGATGTCAACATTGCTATGGTACCAAAGTGTTCTTCATTAGACCTACATCATCCTTAAGGAAGATGGTTAAATTGGCTTCAAAAGGCTTACATCATCCTTTGATGAGAAGTCCATAAGTAGGAACGGGGCGTACAACCAACTTCTATATTTGTACCCCCAAATAATTTTTTTCTCCCTGACAACTTACATTCACGTAAAGCGGGAGCCTATTGGGAAAACATAACTCCCACAGGTATAGTAAATATTAAAACCATACTAAAACATACAACACATACCACATATTTCACAAAAAAACCTAAATAAGATGAAGAGATGAGCACACATCAATACAAAGAGAATGCCTGAAAGCACAAGGTTTTCATAACTCCTTTGGCTAATTTACATGCCTCACGTAATGGATTTCACTTGGTGTGACACTAATGTACCAATTCTAGATCCGTATTGTCAAGATTGGTATTATTAGGGAGTGTCTAGAGCATACTATCTTTCCAAACACACTCACATTACTTTTATGCACCCTTAGGAGCGACTTGTTATGGAGATAATTTCATTGATTTACTTTTACTGCAATTCAATCCCACGACTCCATGCCATACATGTAAACGGCATATGCTTCTTGCCGCGTCTCACCTTTGGCAATGTAGAAGGTATTTTTGATGTTATGGGACCACATGATTACTCCAATCCTTGGTAGGAGTAACACTGCAAAGACATGATGACTTGAGTGTTCTTTATATGATTAGTGGACCTAACCAGTAAGAACACCCCAAGAGGAGGCAAAGGAGAAATGGAGGCAAGAGCGTTACCTTGTGCTCACCCCACCACTTCATGAAATGCTCTTACCCACACCATTTCTATTTTGGGTAATAATAGGCGACTTTAAAAAATGATTTTTAGGGCATGAGATGCTTGAAATAATTACCTATAGTTTCCATGCCCTTTCATAGCCAAGATGCAAAAACATGATTGCCTTCCCATCTAATCGAAGGGTATGTTTTAGGAAACCCAAGTGAGGGGGAAGATCAGCCTAGTGACATGGAATTGGAGAATGCTTACAAGCTAGGGGTATCTGGCAAAGAGCTTGCTAGATGAGTTCGATTTGCAGGTTATTGAGGTGTAGTCGTGCAGTCCTGATCTATATTTACAACTTGAAGAGGATGTGCAACCTCGATATGGACTGGATTTTTCCACTTGCTCAGATGTATCCTAATTCACTCAACTTTGAAACTGTTCTTTCACATCATTACACGCGTTCATATAGAACTAAAATGACCTTATGACTGGGTAAAATTTTCGTTCTATTGCCACTTAGAGAAACTTTAAGGCCATATTATTTGTTAGACTTAGTAATGTCCCTACCTGTCCATGATTGATCTTAAAATATGCCGGTGGAGTATGCCAAGTATAATGTCCCTACCTGTCCATGATTGATCTTAAAATATGCTGGTGGAGTATGCCAAGTACTCCCAATCAGCTTTTAAGTAACCTTTAGCTCAGTTGTTGTAGGTGAGAAAATAAACAAATTTTTTAAAAGAGAAAAAAAACACAAAAAGTACTAAGAAGATAATTATTGCCATATAGGATCCTAGTACGACTCTTGGTTACTAGGTGATAGTACCTTGAGATCGATGCCTTGTTTCTTATGGGGTAGGACCTTACGTCGTGAATAAACTAATAAAAGAGAGGCTAAGGCATTTCCATATTAGGAGATTCTTGACAGTCCTTAGATACTATTGGCAGAGGTCTCTTGACCATTGCCTTGGTCTTTGTGGGTTGGTCCTTATCCTTTATATTATATTTACTAAACCAAAAAGAAAACACGCCTTCACACTCAACACTTAGTCCTCTAAAGTCTGTGTATCTTGAGACTGAACCATAACTATAGGCATATGACAAAGACTAGTTTAGGTATGATAGGCTTATTACTAACCTCTAAGTTAAATTGGCCTTACCTTTCCTCTTCATAACACAACTTGAAGTTTATCGAGTCATAATAAAAAAAAGGAGAGAAAAAAAGCATGCATAACCATGTTTCATCTTATTTCTCTTTATTGGCTGATTTTTTTTCACACATGTATCACAACACTAGGCCTTCAACTATCATCACCTTCCTATCAACGGCATCGTGTCATCTTCACCAACATATTTTGAGGAAGGAATCTTAATTAAAAAGGGGAGCTTGTTAACCCTTATTGGCACCTCCAGCGTCGACGCCATCCAATGGGCAATCATCACTTCATTTGACCATTGGCATTAGAAATGAAAAAGTTGTATATTTTATGTATGTGATCATTGCTTGTGTATGAAAGGCATGCCATGGTATTAATTATTGAGATTGAATGTTTAGATTAAGTGTTTGCTCAAGCATAGGCGGCCTTGGATAGCCATAGACCTATATTTCAAGTATGGCTAGCCAAGGTGTGAATGCTTAGGCCAAGATAAGGGTCAATTTGTAATTCTCACAATTCATTCTCTTATGCAGCTATAATAGAGTGCTCTTCTTCTGCATTCTCTTGCTTCTTGCCTAATCTCTTACCTAATCCAATTAGAGCTGTTAGATTCTCATTGTGTATGTGTGTGAGAGAGATTGAGTGGGAGGAGGATTGGAGTGCAGCGGGTGGCGGTGGCATGGAGCTCTCGGGTGCTCCTACAACGACAACGGCAAGCATGAGAATCCTAGCAACCAGCATTCATCACAACGAGGTGAGTGACACACCCCTGTTTGCATTTTGTGTGTTAAGCCATGGTAAATTGGCTTCTCAGTTGAGCTGTTTGTGCTCTCGAGTGTGATTGGGAGAATCCCCATGACATTTGCTTGTTCCTTGCACCTTTCCCGTGGCGTAAGGGCCCTCTACACACGTGTATGCCACATCAACATTTTGCCATGCCATGTCATCAGGGCCCTCTACACACATGTATGCCACATCAACATTTTGCCATGCCATGTCATCAACTCGAGTTTCCATGTCACCATCACCTCGTATGCATGGGTGCATCCATTCATAGTTTCACATACATGTAAAAGAGATATATATTAAATTTATAAATAATCTATGCATATGTATGTAAAATACTACTATGATATTTATTTATTTAAATAAAATATAAATCAATTAAAAATATATTATTACTCATTTATAATTTTTTAAAAATTAGCTATGTATTAGTTTATATATACTTATAATTTAAAGACATGTTTTTTAAATATTTTTTTAAAATAAGTGTTAATTTAAAATTAATTAACATATATAAAATAAATAATATATTATTTTATAGTTAAAAGAAATTTATTTTATCTTTTTCTTAAGAAATATTTTAGTTTATTTTTAAAAATTATTTATTTAAAAAAAAATATTATACCAAAATCCTCCCCATTTTAAAATTCTAACCAAAGATATCATGCAGATTTAATTAAAAAGATATATCTATCATTCCATAATCATCTAATTGAATAAGGCAAATCTTATCTTATGAATTAGAATATCCAATACAATGTAAGACAAGAGAGTGTTGTTTCCTATAAATGCACACACTTCTATGATCATTTCATTCAATCATAGCTTGGTGTCTAGTGTTCATGGCATTTTGTAGAGAATGTGCTCAAAAAGTCGTAGGAGTAATAAACTTGATAAAAATAAGAAACCCCCTGATCATGAGGCTCAAGAAGCGGAGAGAAAGAGGATAGATCATGAGAGAAAAAAACAGTGGAGAGCATGCCAATGTGGGCAGCCCGTTGACGTTGGTGGGCCACCACCACTCTCACATCCTCCACATGAGCCTCCTCCACCTCTTCATACTATTGGCCCCCTGGATCTGGATGAAGCATGTGAGTCTCCTTTTTCTTCTCCTCCTCCTCCTCCTAGTGAGAGTGTGAATGCAAGAGCCACAATAGGCAAGCCAGCCATACGTCGTAGTGTGTCCAAAATCATTCACAACTTTTGTCAAGATCTCACTTCCTTGTCACAATCTATTGTTCTCACATCCCTTATTGACCATCCTTACCTAATCGAGTGTAGGGCTATTGTTGTTGGGATTGGTGAGTATCAAGACAGGAGAGCGGATGCTGAGGTTCTTAATAGTGTTTGTCGCTCATATAAGAAGAGGAATACCTTGGATGCATTGGCTACTCGTTCCACTATTGTGTAGAGTGGCCATATGTAGACACCACATGGCAAGCGAGATGAGAGCCCTCTCACATTCTTTGCAGAGCACCATGCACTCTTAGAGGTGGTTCTTTTTGAGGAGGCAAACTCTAGATGTGGATGATGCTGGGGTATTGTGGTCATGCTTCTAGGTGTAATCGATCGACTAACGATAGCAACAACAAGGCAATCCTAGAGAAATTTTGGGAGGAGAATTATAGAGCTTCACCCCAGTGTTCTCAAGAAAGCATTATGAAAAAGAGTCTCGAAGGGTGTGTTCATCGAACATGGGGCTTGATTTCTTGAGGTGAGCCAAAATTGAGTTTTATACTTAGTTTACGGAGGTACACCCTCACCTCAAGATTGGCCAAAGATCTTTTGAGCAATGCAAGCCATGGTTTGTGCACTACTCCCATTAGTATGACACATATTGTTGTTGATACCATGTGGAGTTCAACTTTACTATGATGTGTCTTGTTCCCTTAGTGTGGGAACAATGGGAGGCCTACTAGCCCATGCAATTTCAACTTTACTATGATGTGTCTTGTTCCCTTAGTGTGGGAACAATGGGAGGCCTACTAGCCCATGCAATTTCATACACTCTCTTTTGTGTCCACACGAGCCAAATTCCTTATACCATCACCTTTGGTGTGTCGAGGGAACATGTGGTGCATGTGGGGGGTCGATAGTGCTACCTATGCTTGAGGGGGATGTTAGTGACATTGAGGTAGTGCATTGGTGAAAATATGAGTATGTAGTGTGCTAGTTCGGTGGTGGGGGACAATGCAATAGGTTGCATCTCGTGGAGAAACAAACTCCATGTGCATTGTTCACTAGTACTTTTAGAGAGCACATCTACCCTTATATACGACACACCTATTGTGCCAAGTGGCAGGACCATTAGTTTCATTCATGATGGAGAAGTTTCCCATTAGTGTGGTTGTCTTAGTGGTGGACTTTGCTGAGAACTATACATTCTCGCCCAACCAAGAGATACAATCTGAGTACTACTTTTCAGACAAGGTATAATATGTTTAATTGATGTTAACAAAAAAAAGTCGAGGCCAAAGTCAGTGCAAGAGGGCAGTGAGGATGGAGTTAGCACCAATGATGGCATCAAAAAAGATGAAGTTTACAATGACACTGGGATGAGACGTAATAGATCATTTTTTACCATTGTATAAAGATAAAATTGTATTACATTATTAGGGAGTACCATTTTTACATTAGCAATGATTGGTCGCATGATACACATTTTGTACAACATTGTTTCTCCCTTCATGAAGCATTTATGATGGATTGCGGAGTCACATGGCATGAGTGGTGGATTTGGTTTGACGGATGTGGTGGCTAGTTTAAGTCTTCAAGGTAGTTCTATTGGCTTTACAGATGGCACTTGGAGAGTGGCAGAAAGGTCATTTGGAGCTTTCTTGAGATTGGCCCATGGGAATGGGGAGCATGTCGATGCTGGTGCATGTGTGAAGCACACTTTATGGTGTCACCAACTTCGGCATGATATAGAGAGGTTTAGAGATGCACAACAGGTGGTGGAGTGGTGTACATGGCACTTGAGTGGTAGTGCAACCTCTACTTGTCCCTCAAGTGATGCAAGGATGGTTAACAAATATTTTTGGTTTGCATGGCAACACTATCAATTGCTCAGTGGCATTAAATTGCTCTACCAAAAAATTCTAGGCACTTTGGGCTTCCTGTCCATTTGAAGCACCTCTCGTAGAGTGACTCCACTATCTTCACATAAAGGTTTGCATGTTTTTGTGAAGCATGCATTGAGGGAAACTGGGGTGAGTGTGACTTGTTTGCATGGGAAGAGCCTTAGATTAAGTGAATGCTTACACTTTAGCATTCGATGCATGTTATACCTACGATAAATTATGTTGGTGCCATGTTTATAGTTGACTATGATGAGCCTATATTGACCATGGATGATGCCTTTTTGTTGTCATTTCCCCTGATGACAATGAGGAGCAGGTGGACTACTATTTATTGAGATGATCTATGATGAAGAGTACTCTTACTAAGGTTGCCATGATGGTCACGGGGTTTAGTTTGATGTATATATTATGGTCGTTGCATGCTCCTATTTTGAGTAGATTCGTAGGAATGGGAGATACATTCAATTCCAATAGTACGAGGTTGATCGTGAGGCCTACATCTTCTCTCATCGTGTGATTGTGATCAAGCTTCGTCTCTTGATCGAGTTCAAAGCCGTAAAAGCAATGCTTGACCTCTCTAGCGGCTTCATGTAGTGAGCATGAGAGCATATTAGATGTTTTGAAATCTAGAGAGGTTTTTGATGATTAATTTGATATCAGTTGCACTTTGCATTTTTATTATTATATTATTGGTGTCTCACTTTTTCTCATTATAATTTGTAGTGATGCCTTCGAGAGCCCCCTTCAAAATTGGGCCTTTGGCACACACATTGCAACCAAATGTGCTCCAAATGGTGGTGTGACCAAACTTTGTAAGAGTGTATATCTAGACTCCACCCTCACTCTTTCAAAGTGTGGTCACTATCGGAGCATATTTGGTTGCAATGTGTGTGCCAAACACCCAATTTTGAGGGGGCTCTCTAAGGACACAACACAAAGAAAATTGGGTGTTTGGCACGCACATTAAAACCATATATTCTCAAATGGTGACCAAACTTTGCAAGAGTGAGGGTGGGTCCTCATATACACTCTTGAAAAGTTTGGTCACCATTGAAGCACATTTGATTGCAATGTGCATGCCAAACACCCAATTTTGAGGGGGCTCTATAAGGCCACAACACATTGGAAATTAGGCCTTTGGCATGCACATTGCAACCAAATATGGTTCTATGGTGACCAAAATTTTTAATAGTGAGGGTGGAGTCCACATACACACTCTTATAAAGTTCGGTGACCATCCAAGCACATTTGGTTACAATGTACATGCCAAATGCCCAATTTCAAGGGGGCTCTCTAAAGCCCACAACACATTAAAAATTGCACATTTGGCATGCACAAATGTTCTTCGATGTTGACCAAACTTTGTAAGAGTGTATATGTGAACCCCACCCTCCTCACTCTTAAAAAGTTTGGTCATCACTATTGAAGCACATGTAGTTGCAATGTGGGTGCTAAATGCCCAATTTCAAGGGGGCTCTCTAAGGTCACAACACATTGTAAATTGGTTGTTTGGCACACAAATTGCCACCCAATGTGCTGTGATTGTGACCAAACTTTGCAAGAGTGACTATACACTTTTGCAAAGTCAATTCATCACCATCGGAGCACATTTGGTTGCAATGTGCATGCCAAGTTCCCAATTTAGAAGGGGCTCTCTAAGACCACAACACATTAAAAGTTGGGCATTTGGCACGTACATTGCAACCAAATGTGCTCCAATGGGGACCAAACTTTGCAAGAGTGTATATGTGGACCCATTATCATTCTTGCAAAGTTTGGTCACCTTCAGAGTACATTTGGTTGCAATGTATGTGCCAAATGCCCAATTTTGAGGATGCTCTCTAAGGCCACAACACATTGGAAATTGGGAATTTGGCACACATTGCAACCAAATGTTCTTCGATGGTAGCCAAACATTGGAAGAGTGAGGGTGGGGTCCATATATAAACTCTTATAAATTTTGGTCACCCCACGTAGTCTCTACCTTTGCTCCCCCATCTATGCTCTCATCTACTCCATCTCTATCCTCATATGCTCGACCTCGTACAGGTAGTCTCTACACTGCCTCTCACGATGCTGGCTCCATAGTAGAATATGCAGGTGTCTACATGAATAAGATACATAGAAAAACTACACAAGACATTAACATACATTAAGTAAACAAATCAAGAATAGGTATCAATCTCGATCTAAAGGCACTATATGTGAAAATAACTATACCACATGCTAGAGGCTCTTGGTAGCAAGTTGTACATTGACCCCAATATGTGATCCAAGAGCCTCAACCGTCTAAAGTGGCATAAAGGTCATGTCTGCCTCAATAACTCCAAGGGCTAGGGGGGAAACGGCCTGTCTTGCTTGCCTAAGCGACACTTGCCCCCACACCACTGCCAGGATCAACAAAATTATAGTCCACCTCCAATCCCAATACAAACTTTGCATATAGCTACTTAGAAAAATATAAGGGAATCTGGCGATGGTGCAGCATCCTCCCATAAGTGGCTACATATCAAAGATATGTGCCACCACAGTTAGGTGGAAGCACTTGGAAATAAGAAGCGGTTTTCCAACCATAAGACAGACTCCCTAGCCATCTCTAAAAAGATCTAAAATAGAATCCCTAATGCCAGGGAGTTGTCCACCTCGTGGTAGGACAAGTCATGCGAAACTCTAGCGGTACGTTACGTCTGTAGCCACTTGTCTATAGACATAATGTTACCTAGGTTGCGTAAGGAGGACAATATTGCCTCAAGGTCTACCATGATGTGCAAGGTGGATGGTGTATCATCCACACTTGCACGGAACGTGGATAGCTCGTGGTGAATCGCAATGCTATGAGGTCCTCAATGGACTCGCTTGAGTCCATTGAGGAACGTGAGGATGGTGTGAGTCCATCCCAATGAAAACACTAACCTAGGTGTGGAATGGATTAAAATGTCTAATGGAGATTAGGTGAATGATTATATGAAAGCTAATGTAAATTAGCGAGAGAGGGAGCTCTAAGAGTGAACAATAGGGGGGAAACAGTTTTAAGGCTTTTCTATGTCAATTGAGTTAGGGTTAGGGTTTTCAGACAAGAAAAATGTGTTACTCTTCGATTGGTTTGTTGTTGTGACACACATGTCATACATGCATTGGTACCCACATAACTCGGTCAAGTTATATGAAAAATTAGAAATTTAATTTTTATGGATTTTTAATTTACTTTACAACGTCATGAGAGCTGGGGACATGAGTCCATACTCGATTGGATTTCCATGTAACTTGGTGGAGTTACGTGGAAAATTAAAAATTGATATTTTTTCTACATCATCGCGCTTTACACGTGTGAGTCACTGGTTGGGTATTCACGTGACTTAGTCGAGTTATGTGAAAAATAAAAAAAATAATTTTTGAGCAATTGTTTTTTTCCTTCACAACATCGAAATAAAAAAAACATGTGTCCATAATTGGTTGGGTATCCACAAAGAACTCGGTTGAGTTACATGTAGGAAAATTGAAAATCCGCATGACATAATCCCAAAGTGAGGACCCTTATCATACAACCACCTATAACAAACCTTTTGACATCCAAAGTCTTGTCTTCCAAATGCATGCCCTCAAGTAACCTCTCAAACTCAACCCTCCTCTCCCCTTGCCATATTGAGATTTCCCCCTCAAACTCATCAAAGACAAAGACCGGATTATAAGCATCAAACTCAACAAACTCACCTTAACTAACTCGCAAACTTGTAGTAGGGAGTTGGTCGCCAAGTAGGAGTTGATACCCATGTGCACTTTGGCTGCTATAGTAGCTAAGGAACCTACGATACCGGAGCAGGAACTTTGTAGCCACCAGTGTTTAGAAGCATATCCATAAATAGAAGCCTACCAAGTAAGAGTCCCAAGCAATAAAATTTTACCTACAACTTTGGATCCCCAAAAAGGTGTTAGAAGTTGACAACTTCTAGGAATGGAACACTTCCTGGATCCCCACCAAGGTGCTAGAAGCTCAATGCAATAAAATTTTACCTACAACTTTGGATCCTCACAAAGGTGTTAGAAGCTAACAACTTCTAGGAAGAATATCCATAAATAGAAGCCTTCCAAGCAAGAGTCCCAACCAAGTAGTAAAATTTTACCCACGACTTTAGATCCTCACAAAGGTGTTAGAAGCTGACAACATCTAGGAAGGGAACACTTCCTAGATCCCCACCAAGGTGCTTCTAGGAAGGGAACACTTCCTAGATCCCCACCAAGGTGCTTCTAGGAAGGCAATTGGCACCCAATTGATGTCAATTGAGACTCAATTAACATCAATTAACATCCAATTGAGTTCAATTGACATCAATTAATACCCAATTGAGTCAAATTGATATTAATTAAGTCTAATTGGGTGTCAATTGATCAATTGGGCTCAATTGATATCAATTGACATCCAAGTGGACTCAATTGACATCAATTGGGTGCCAATTGAGTCCAATTGACACCAAATTGATATCAATTGCATCCAAGTGGGGTCAATTGACATCAATTCGCACCTAATTGATGTTAATTGAGTCCAATTAGGTTCAATTTACACCCAATTGATGTGAATTGGGCTCAATTGACACCCAATTGATATCAATTTGGCTTAATTGACACCTAATTGATATTAATTGGACTCGATTGATATTAATTAACACCCAATTGATGTCAATTGAGCTCAATTGACATTAATTGTAGTCAATTGATACCCAATTGATGTCAATTAAGCTAAATTGGGCTTAATAGACATCAATTACACTCAATTAGTACCTAATTGATGTCAATTGAGTCTAATTGAGCTCAATTAACATCAATTAGCATCCAATTGAGTCCAATTGATATCAATTAATACTTAATTGAGTCAAATTGATATCAATTAAGTCTAATTGGATGTCAATTGATCAATTGGGCTCAATTGATATCAATTGACATCCACTTGGACTCAATTGACATCAATTGGGTGCCAATTGAGTCTAATTGACACCCAAGTGATATCAATTGCATCAAATTGGACTCAATTGACATTAATTCACACCTAATTGATATCAATTGAGCCCAATTGATATTAATTGAGTCTAATTCACACCCAATTGAGTCCAATTGCATCTAATTGAACTCGATTGACATCAATAAACACCCAATTGATGTCAATTAAACTCAATTAACATCAATAAACACCCAATTGATATTAATTGACTCCAATTGGGTTTAATTGACACCCAATTGATGTCAATTAAGTCTAAATAGATACAATTAGGCTCAATTGACACCTAACTGATGTCAATTGAGTCCAATTGGATTCAATTGAGTCCAATTGGGTTAAATTAGATGCAATTAGGCTTAATTGATGTCAATTGAGTCCAATTGGATTCAATTGAGTCCAATTGGGTTAAATTGGATGCAATTAGGCTTAATTGATGTCAATTGAATTCAATTGGATGCAATTTACCCAATTGATGTCAATTGAGTTCAATTGGATGCAATTAGGCTCAATTGATACCTAATTGATGTCAATTGAGTTCAATTCATACCCAATTGTTGTTAATTGTATCCAATTGAGCTCAATTAATACCCAGTTGATGTCAATTGGGCTCAATTAACATCAGTTAACACCCTATTGAGTCTAATTGATGTCATTTGAGTCCAATTGGATGTCAATTGATATCAATTGAGTCCAATTGATCAATTAATACCCAATTAGACTTAATTGATGTCAATTGGACTCAATTGATATCAATTGGATACATTCAATTTAGCATCAATTATAATCAATTGACATCCAATTGATATCAATTGACATCAATTAGGTGTTAATTGATGTCAATTGAGCCCATGTGACATTAATTGTGTGTCAATTGAATCCAATTGATGTCAATTGAGCCCAATTGACATCAATTGTGTGTCAATTGATACACAATTAGCTTCAATTGGGCTCAATTGACATCAATTGACACCCAATTGATGTCAATTAGGCTCAATTGACACCCAATTAGACTCAATTTGGCCTAATTAAGTCTAATTGGACTCAATTAGACTCAATTTGGCTCAATTGATATCAATTGACACCCAATTAGACTCAATTTGACTCAATTGACACCTAATTAGACTCAATTTTACTCAATTGATATCAATTGACACCCAATTGATGTGAACTGATGTGAATTGAGCTCAATTGCATCGAATTAGGCTCAATTGACATCAATTGACACCCAATTAATATCAATTGAGTGCAATTGATGTGAATTGATGTCAATTGAGCTCAATTGCATGGAATTAGGTTTAATTGACACCCAATTAATATCAATTGAGTGCAATTGAGCCCAATTCAGCTCAGTTGTAATCAATTGACACCCAATTGATGCCAGTTGCATCCAATTTGGCTCAATTGAAACCCAATTGATGTCAATTGAGTCCAATTGATGTTAATTGGCACCCAATTGATGTCAATAAGGTTCAATTGATGTTAATTAACACCCAATTGATGTCATTTACGTCCAATTGAGCTCAATTGACACCCAAATTATTCAATTGAAGTCAATTAGACTTAATTGACTTCAATTGTGTTAATTGGATATTAATTGATATCAATTAACACCCAATTGCTGTCAATTGAGTCTAATTCGGCTCAATTGATGCTCAATTTACATCCAATTGGGTGTGAATTGAGCTCAATTGTATCATATTAGGCTCAATTGACATCAATTGACACACAATCGATCACACAATTGAGTGCAATTGAGCCGCAATTGAGCCCAATTGAGCTCAATTGATATCAATTGACACCCAATTGATGTCAACTGAGCTCAATTGAGCTTAATTGACATTAATTGTAATAAATTAACACCCAATTGAAGTCAATTAGGCTTAATTAATATCAATTAACATCCAATTATTGTCAATTGAGTCCAATTCGACTCAATTGATACTTAGTTTACACCCAATTTATGTAAATTGGGTGTAAATTGGGCTCAATTGCGTCAAATTAGGCACAATTGACATCAATTCACACCCAATTAATATCAATTGAGTGTAAATCAAGTGTAATTGAGTCCAATTGGGCTCAATTGAGTGCAATGATGTCATGGACAATTGAGTCAATTGATGTAAGTATAGTTAGATTTAATTGGTGTGTCAATTGAACTTAAGGCCAGCAAATTATACAAAACTTTTTTTTGTGCCAAGAATTTTGAACTTTTGACATCATAAATGAGTCCAGAAGGCCCAAAAATGGTAAGAATGACTGTGAACATGATTTTTTTATTTTTTTATTTTTTTATTTTTTTTATTTTTTTATTTTTTATTTTCCCACTGGGAAAATGGATTTTCCCGGCGGGCCCACTGGGAAATGACATTTTCCCGGCGGGATTACTGGCAGAGAAGGTTTTTGCAGGTCATCAAAAATGCCCGTGAATATAACATGTGATCACAAGTTTTAATATGTTAACAATAGGTTTTGTTAACGTGATCACGAAATTGTGAAGATGTTAATGAAATCCCTGTTTGCATGTTTCATTTTCAGATTGTGCATACTCCGGGAAAGAAAAATGTGGTGGAAGATGCATTATCCAGGAGGCCTTATGTGGTTGCAGTTTCAGTGGCCTCTCATGGAGACTTATCTGCTATGCGAGATTTGTATAATTTGGATGCCGATTTTTGCCATATATGGATTGATTTGATGGCTGGTCACTCACATGCCTCTTATGTGATCAAAGAGGGTTATCTTATGAAGGATAACTGCTTATGTGTGGTGAAGGATATACGTCCAAAGGTTATGGACGAATGTCACGCTCCACCTTATGCTGGTCATAGAGGTATCATGCCTACTACACGCATGATTGAGAGATATCATGCCTACTACACGTATGATTGAGAGATATTTCTTTTGGCCTAGCATGCGTAAAGACATTGAGGCATATGTACGTGCATGTATTACTTGCCAAAAAGTGAAATTTGACAGGCAAAAACCTCCAAGTTTGCTTCAGCCATTATCGATTCCCTCACAGCCATGGGAAAGTATTACTATGGATTTTATTATGGACTTGCCTAGATCCCAGCATCGGAATGATGCTGCTTGGACCATTGTGGTGGGACAGGCTTAGCAAGCAAGCTCATTTCTTGCCCATCAAGAAAACCATTAAAGTTGATCATATGGTGAAGCTTTTTCTTGCTAATATTTTCAAACATCATGGTATGCCTAAATCCATTGATAGAGATCCTAGGACTACGAGCCTCTTCTGGAGGGCTTTATTTGATAACATGGGCACTAAACTTGAGTTTTCATCAGCTTATCATCCCCAAATGAATGGTCAAAGTGAAGCTGCAAATTCAGCCGTGTTGGATTTGTTGAAGTGTTATGTGGCAGATCAAAAGACTGCATGGGAGAAGTATCTTCCACTTGTTGAGTTTGCCTACAACAATACGATCCATGTCTCCACGAGAAAGGCCCCGTTTGAGGTTATTTATGGCAGAGTGGTATTGCCACCCATCCTTCGTACAAAGGATGAGATTTTTGCAGCAAAGCTGATGAGTATGTTCGTGACTTGGATGTAGTCTTTGCTCAGGTATGGACAGCCATTGCAAGGTCACAAGATAAGCATAAAATGGCTGGCTATACTGACAAGCATAAAAGGGACATGCAAGTCAAAGAAGGTGATTGGGTTTTACTGAAATTTGAGAAAGCTAGGCTTCGGAAGAGGCCAGGACGAGAAGGATCATATCCTAATCTTTCTCCTCGCTATTATGGACCCTTCAAGGTGATTCAAAAGATCAATGAAGTGTCATACAGGCTTGCTTTACCTAGTCATTGGAAGATTCACAATGCATTTCATGTGAGTCTTTTCTGGAAATATGTCGCGCCAGTTACAAAAGATCCACCAGAGATTGATGAGCTTGAGGAGATCCTCTAGCCCATAACAAATTGTCTTCCACAAGGACAGAAGGCTACCTGCAGGAAAGCTTTCCCGGCGATACCTTGTGAAGTTCAAGAACTATTTGCCCATTGATGCAAAATGAGGATTATTTTGTTGACTACCCACAGCTGTTTGCAGGCATATCTTGAGGCTTTTTAGTTGAGGACAACTCTTTAGTTGAGGAAAACTCTTTAGAAGCCCGGGGGGATGTCACCAATTGGCTGACCATTTGGTCCATCTCTAGATTTGTGTCTCGTTCACTTGAGGCTAGAGGCTGGTGTCTCATGTGTAGGGGCCAGTATTTTTGCATAACATGGACGGGAGCCAGCAGACTGGTGCCACCCGTGTGTTAGCAGGATGGTGTCGTATAGATGGGAGCCAGACTGGTACCACCCGTGTATGACTTGGACCGTGTTCTATCCATGGAAGAGCCAGTATTTGTGCCGTGTCTTGCCTATGGGATTGTCACTCCATAGGGAGGCTCGTGCTTGGATCTGTGTCTTACCTATGGGACTGTCACTCCATAGAAAGACCGTGATTTATGTTTTTTGTCGTGCCATCATTGTGCCCGATAGAAATGTTTGGTACTTGTTCCATGAACGGGAGACATGTCCATGATACTATTTGCACATACATTCATGTTTTGCATGTTTGGAACTGTTTTTGCATGATTTGTATTCTTGTGTTTGCCTATTTGACGTGCCACTTATTGAGTGGGGACGCCTGCCCCCCCACGAGTGAGTCGTGAAGTTTGCTCTGTCTTTTGACAAGTTTTATTACGTGTGAACAGGTGGTAAAGTGTATTGCACTGGTTTATTTTATAGCATTCTTTTTAACCTTTGTTTTTATAAGGTTGCAGGTTCACACTCATTAATGAGTGGGCACCCCCCCAATATTTCTTGGCGTGGTAGGGTGGGCACCCACGTTTGACTCATGGGGGGAAAGGGAACCCCTCATGTGAGTGGGGGTGGGTGCATGGCCACCAACCTTGGAACCTTTGGAACTGGCCGCCTCCATGCAAGCTTGGGGGGCCGGCTAGCTATTGGACGTGGCCCTTTCCATCATTCATGGGTGATCCTCCTCTTGCTTATAGAACGGCTATGTAGACGCCACCTACTGCGGGTCTGACTGTGAAGGCAATCTCTCGATCGCTTACACATAGGCGACCTTGCTCTTGCTCACGAAGCGGCTGTTCTCTTGCCTTGCGGGTCCTCCCACCTTTCTCTAGCAACAAGCAGGTGGCTGCGCCTAGACACGCCTTTCTCTGGCCAGTAGTAGGCGACTGCACCCAAACACCATTCTTTGGCCAGCAGGCGGCTACGCCCAGACATGCCACTCTCTGGCCACAGCAGGCGACTGCGCCCAGACACCTTTCTCTGGCCAGTAGGCAGTTGCGCCCAGACACGCCACTCTCTGGCCCTAGTAGACAGCTACGCCTAGATGCCACCTTCTTCATCTTGCCCTACAGTCGGCTGTCTTCTTGCCGTGCAGGTGACCGTGTGCAAAAACTCGCTCCTCTCTAGCCATAGCAGGCGGCTGCACCCCACTTCACCAGTCTTGATCAGTGTTTTGGGGCAAGCCCATACAAAGAACATAACCAAGATGAGAACACTCCACGTTGCTGGCGGCTGCGCACAAGACTTCTCTCTCTTGCCAGCAAGCGGCTGTGCCCAGGTGTCCTTCTCTAGCCCTATGCAGCTGTACTTAGGCGCCTCTCATATTTTTTCTCCCAGTAGTGAGCCACATGAGACTCTCTCACCTGCGGGCTGGCAGCAATAGCAGTAATAGAGACTTCTCCTTTCATACGTGGGTGCCTACAACTTCTGAAGGCCATATCCATTATTTTGCAAGGTAAGTGGATTGAGATTTAAGGTCTTTGATGTAAATATTATAAGGGATACTCTCTGCTGCTAACTCGGTGCCGGGTAGTCCAAGCTTCTGGAGAACCACGGTCCATGGATGCCAAGATCGGGAGAGCCAGGCGTTAGTACAGGAGCACTTGTTTGTGCGTGGTCCTGGAACACTAGTGGGGCGCTCTCTCCGGATTCCAGTGATTGAAGGCACAAGACCGTTGAGACTAGACTTCTTCAAGTGGATTTGCTCTCTCTCCTTCGAACATCTACTTCAAGTCTCTTGTTTGGTAACTGTATTCATCTTAGTTGTACATGGACATCATCTGGTTCATTGAACCCATGGAGCATTGTATCTTTTAAATACTCCCAATAATATATTATATATTGAGGGGGGATCAGCCCGTTCCGGCCCCAGTGCTGGTGTCCATTGATCAACATTTCATTTCATTTCAATTTTCAATTGTTATTAAGTTGTTCATTTATATTGTGAAATTTAAGTTGTGCTATTACGTGTGTGGGTGTCCAACGGAGTCTATTCCCACTTGACAGGATCGGTTTCACTAAGTCTACATGTGCATGGACTTAGATATTACCTTATGTGTTTGTTGCAATCACATGCATTTGGTGACACCAAGAATGCATATTTTTATATGTCTCTCAAGGTTTTGTAACCACAACCTGGACAAAGCATACTACTTGGAAATATTGATCAATACATTATGATTACCTTTTTCACACACATTACAAGGCTTTGCTCATGGCATCATGAAGGCGGGATTTTTTCCAATAGTGTACAATGGTACTGTGCACGTCTCTCTTTCACTCTTTAAAAACACCTTGACGGGGGAAAAGTAGTGGGAGAGTGGGGAGTTATTTCACATGTATCTTTTGCATGGTGGTGTACGTTGGACGAGTGGGGGCTGTATGCTCGCATGGAGGTGCCTGCGCCTAAGAAATGGATGAGTCTTGGGTGCATGGGGGATTGAGGAGTGTAGGATTGGGGAGACTGGGAGCAAGACGATCTCGAGGGCGATGAAACGATCCCACAAGGTTGAAGACAATGCCAAGGATGTAAAGGAATCCACACTGGATCGTTACCAGATTAAGTTCTAACCATAGAGCAGTCCGTTAGGTCCAAGGTATGTGCAAGAGTCCATGCTGATCTGATAAGAAGGCAATTAAATCTTTTCTCAATGTGCAGTGTGATTGTCTTCTGTCTAAGTAGGCTGCCATATAAAATAGAAGTTAGGAAATGGCCACAAGAAGACATCTTTTCTCAATGTGCAGTGTGATTGTCTTCTGTCTAAGTAGGCTGCCATATAAAATAGAAGTTAGGAAATGGCCACAAGAAGACATCTTTCACGAAAAAGGCAGTGTCGCATATATTTTGTATGGGAAAGGGTTTCTTTAATGTTCTTTTTACCAAGGGACATGCTGTCTCTGAACTTTTTGCAAGAGCACCTCTGTTTATGGATCAAAGTCTAGTCCATGTAGTACCCTTTGACACTCTCTTTGATGTTAACAAGAGCCTAAAGGAAGCTTGCTTGGTTTGGGTATAGTTAGTCGGCCTTCCACCCTGGCTTTGGTTGGCACGTGGAGATCTAGCCAATTCGTTGGGCTCAACATTGTACATTTCGAAAGAGGAAGACTCTAGTCATCAAGCAAACAATGTGTGTATAGCTTGGAATGGATTGAGACCCCAAAATATATGGAAGCTGACTTGGGTGCACTGGGAAAGATAGAGTTGGCTCTGAAGTTTGGTCTATTTCCAAGGGCATGCTTTAGGTGCAGGGGCTTTGGCCATATAGCTAGATTCTATGGCAGCGCGGATCCCAAGATAAAGCTAGTAGAGAGGAGAAGGAGGTAGTGGACTCAAGATGGGACATTGTTGACATAGAATTGTCAACATGAAGATTAACACATAGATTTGTTGAGAATACCATAGCTTCTTGCATTCCATTGCATAATATGAGTTAGTTACAAACAAAGGGTTAGGCTCCCAAAAGGCACATATGAATGGGTGCCACCTCATCTAAGGCTTAATGACCATATAAATGTGACTAATGTCCATGGTTAATGCCTAATGAATAATGTATATGTGCATCCCCTATGGTGGGTCGGACTCCCAATCCGAAGATTGAACCAACAAGTATGATAGAAATGAAATCCCATGAGGTAAATGCAATACCATGCTATATCATACAATATGAATATATGAAACCATGAATCAATAATGAGATTGACACTCCAAGATCATGGAGTGGACCATGTAAAACTGCCACATAAGAATCTACATGAAACACCGGCATCTGCATCATAGGCAGAAAATAGCCTATCACTATAAAGATATGTTGATGAAGAACCTCCAGAGCTCATACATATAACAATATTAATCCTCCAGTAGTAGGAGCTAGGACAGATGCCAAGAAAGGCATGTCAACAAAAGAATAAGTCGATGAAGCACATGGTGAAAGATCATGCCATATACGATCTAGCAAGCATGGATGGTCGGATCATCCTCCAAAGAGAATATCATCAAATTAGAATGATCCACCAAAAGTACTAGATCAAGAGTATGATCCTCCACTAGAATATCATCTAGAGCATCACAATACTCTAACTCAGGGACATTGCATTATAATAGATATCGTCATCAAAAGAATGATCATCATGTGACTATGTTCCACATAAGAAATACCGTGAAGAACATGTGTGTCATCAATCAAGGTGATATCATCAATCTTCTACTTCCTCCCTATGTGCTGCATATTACAAGGAGTACTCTCAAGAAACATATGTGCTCGAAACATGAGATCATCCTCATCAAAGAACATAAACACATAGAACCATGAATGAATGATATCTATATGCCAATAGCATATAAAAATCCATACTCTCCTAACATATAATCTCTAATAAGCATATACCTGCACATTCATCATATGAAAGAGCATAGAAAAATCTCCATGAATAACTACATGCCTTGTTACCCATCATATGCAATAAGATGAATATATCTCTTGAGAATATATGTAAACCCACTTCTGCATGGATAGGCAAATCAACCCCATCATGCCTCATAAAATAATGGTATAAACTCTCCATCACATGGAAAAATCCATTAACATGGATCCCATCATGCATAAAAAATCATGAATATCATCATGGATCACCATAGCATCATAGAGAATAATATCATGTGAGAAACATCATCATGGGAAATATTGTCATCATGATGATCAAGAGAAAGTAAAAATTGCATAATCATTGCATCATCAACATGATTGGCATGAAGATCAATATCATGTGAATATGGAGAATCATTAAATAAGATCATATCAAAGTGATTACCACCATCATGCATAGTAGACTCAATAGATGGAACCTCCAAATCTGGATCATGTGTAGTAGACTCAATGTGAGTCTCCACACCCACATGAAGAATTGGATCACCATAAATAGAGTGAAAGATACTCATCATATCTAGATCAAGGTTAGCAAGAACTAGCTCTTCTGGATCATCATCGATAAATTGGGTATCCTCAACTACATCACCACTAGAAACTGGATCAAAAATCTGCATATCCTCACACTGTCATCATGAGAACACTCTCTATCCGGAACACATGGCTGATTTGGAACCATAGAACTGTCCTCCTCCGAAAAACCAAAAATCACACCATCATCATGGATAGCATACTCCATATCATCATGGCATCCATCCTTTACCACATCATCAATGCTCTCGAAATCATGAGACAATATGACATTATCACAGACATGTGAGTTGGAAATAACCACATCGGTAGATCTATCATCCTGACTATGCACATCGGCATCTCTATCATCATGACCATCTTCCAAACCTTGGGATCCATCCAATGCAAAGCTAGGTACATCTTAGAACTCCTCCTGGCACTTCTGGCCCTCTTGGTTCTCCCATTAACTCTCACCTCCCACCATATCCGTCCCAATATCATTGACTATGAAGGTTAACATCACTCTCATTATCACTTTCTGACTCTGAATCACTCTCATAAGTCCTCTAATTTCTCAACTACTTATTGCAAGGTTTTTATTCTCCTCAAACTAGAACAAAACTTACGTCTACCCCTCTCACAATCATCATATGCATCATCCAATGTGTTGGAAAAGTCTGATAATTTATCTCTAGCTTTCTCCATTTTTTTAGATTATGATGCTTTATTCAATGCTTTAATGATTCCATGATGCAACTTTCCAACCAAATCAACCATGCAATAATATTTGCATTTATCCCCTTTATGACAAGGTGTACACAATAAGGAGCAAGAAGATGTCTTATGATCCCTCTCTAAACAAATATCACATTTTCTCTTCTTTCTTTTGTACCCATTGATCACAATAACGAGCAATGCAGGCTCTTGCAGAAAAGCACACCATGCTATTACAAGACCAAGCAAGTAGACGACTTTGAGAGCTTGGTGTTAACCAAGATCCAAGCCATGGAAAAAACTTGGCTGCCCAGGCGTCTCAAAATCGCAACCGAATATGCATGCATTAAGCTTGAGATAGAAGAAGCAAATGAGCATACTTAATTCGGCTTGGACTCAGATTTGGATTCCTCTTTGGATGGGATTTGGATCTGGAACTGGTGCTTAGACTTGACCTCGAACTCAGACCTCAGCTTGGGCTTCCACTTCTAGTGAGTCTGATGGGTTATGCTTCAAGGCTAATATCCTCCGTGAAAAGGAAAGACGGCATCGGTCCATCTCGCGGCCGGACAGTCCCCCAACTGTATTCCATTCTGCCATCAGGCTGGTTCCGTAGACTGATGAGATCATCAACCCGACCACACAATAGCCGGAATGACGGACGGCTCTAGAACAACCAATCGGACAGGCTCCAATGCAGCCCGGATTATCTAGATGATGTCTTACAGGGCCACCCCAACTCTTTTGTACGTAGTGGGGCGGATATGATCATCAAGCGCTGTATTCTTTTGGAAGCTTGAATGTCCGATCGGAAAACAAACAGAGAGGACGTCGGATCTCTGAGAATGTGTCACACGACGGCGCGATCTCTTCTGCAGAATACTGACGTGTCACAAGAATGCACGATCTCCAGGTTGGCCATCATATGCGCAATCTCCACTTCGTCTCTTCTCCGGACGGCAATGACGGTTGGGAAAGGCCACCAACTCTGGCCTTTTCCAGTTGAAAACCAGCTCGCGGCTCTCGCCGCTCGCTGGGTTTCCTCCCGAGAAAGGCCAGTTGCTGGCCTTTCCCTACTCTTTCATCTGTTCATCGACGACATTGTCCTTCCATAAAACACTCAGAAATTCTAAGGCTCTTCCAATTGGCTCTTAGAAAGTAATCGTTACGCCCTCTTCGGCGTTGCCTGTACCCATCAGAGCCACCATCATTATCATCAGAGATGCAATGGCACCAGCATGTAGGTGGCCCAAGACCCCAGCTGAATTACGTGCCGATCCAGATGACATCATCTTTTGTATCTTTTGCTGAACAGGTTGTTTACTGGACACAAGAACATTACTTTAGCCAAAAAAACTGAATAACGAAAGTCTGCGAAGACTGACTTATTACTGGGACTCGTCATTGGCACGATGGAAGGAGCTGGATCAATTGGTGAATGGGTGTCAACTTTTGATGAATCATGCTATATAAAGAAGTACAGAAAGAATGGGTGTCCACAACTTTTGATGAATCATGCTATATAAAGAAGTGGATGTGGCTCAATAGAGTCAAGTTGGATAAAGGGACAGCGAAGGCCCTATACTTTGAATTGAGAAAAAGTGAAGTAAATACAGAGTATTGCAGCAAAGTCTGGAAGGTAAATTGGAATGCTGGAATTTGGAGGAAGAGGTGGAAAATATGTGGGAGGCAAGCATTCCTATGAAATCCCGAGTTTTCTTATGGAGAGTCTGCTTGCTGGATTTACCTCTAGGACTCAAACTCCTTTAAAGGAACTTCATCTTTGGATGCTACGCTAGGTGTAGAACTGCCTTAGAAGATGGGAGATATGCCTTTTGGGAATGCCCTACTATAAGGGGAGTATGATTGGGTTCTTGGAAGGGTGGTTGATGCTGAGAGTGCTACAAGTCTATTATTTAATATTATTAGATTATGTTGCTTCTGGGAAATATGGGTTTCTAGGAATAGTATTGTTTGGGGAACACTAGGCTAGATGTCATAGAGATGATGTACAAATATATTCATATGTGTTGGTCCATCTATTATGTTAATAAAATGAATGATACTGATATATTTGAGTCAATACACTCTCTGCAAGCTGGGATTAGTTGATCTACTGATTAGCTGACTCTTGTACATACTAGGTTTCCTAACTGTTTTTACTGATATTATATAGGGTTATTTAGGTTATGATGTGAAAGCAAGGCTATCCAAATTTGGGCCTAGGACAAGAAGATGGTACCTAAAGGAGAAACATCCCATCTACACCTTTGTGGCCTTTATAGAGAATCCCTTGGGAACTAGAACTGTGGTGAAGATATGGGTAGGGGGACAAGTTTTGGAGAAGCTACCTTCCAAAGGGTGCACTCTGAAGCTATGATGATAGCGTGGATGAAATTAAGGTACCACATTTGTTGGGGTCAGTCTTCTTTTGTTTGGAAAGAGGATAGGTGGGACTTATTATGCAAGCTTCTCAATTGTAATGTGAAAGATGTTGAAATGGATATGGCCAAGGGCCTCTCGGGATGTTGCAGAGGATAGGTGGGACTTATCATGCAAGCTTCTTAATTTGTAATGTGAAAGATCTTGATATGGATATGGTCAAGGGTGTCATGGGACCCTTTTGTACTTCTTGAAGAAATAATTTCAAAACTCACAAAAAACATCAAAAATTAAAACAAGACTTGAATTAAATTGATATCAAAGTGCATAGCATAGCATAAGACAAGAGAAATAGAATAGCATCACCATCAAGACAAGATTGGGTGCAATCTCCCTTCCCCCCCCTCCCCATGCTGTGTAGCTCCACTTCCACGACATGAGTATTTAGAGAATTGTATTCATAAAAATAGCCCAAGGAGCTAATAATAGATGTTCATACAATGTGGGCTTGCTTTTCTCACTTTTGGGTATTGCTTTACATATTATTAACTCTATGAAATTTCCTAAGGTTTGTACATATAAAAGACTTTACCCAAATATAAATGCTGTTAGGCCTTTACATATGAAATAACTTTGTGCACACTTGCACACATATATAATAACCTTGTGCATATTCCCATATTCAATTAAGCCGATTCTAGCAAGCATATTTTTCTACGATTATTAATTCATCAAAATATGATAAAATATATACCTGTAATAGATCCTCCCGCTTGAGCAAGCAATTGTCCTTAGTTGTGTAGAAGAAAAATGCTACAACAACATTATGCTCGTAGCTATCGATGTCGTAACCTGCAAGATAAACTTAGAGGTTCCTAACACTATTGTGAGTAAAATAGGTAATTAACGAGGGTTACCTAAAAAGATTCCCTCCCAAAATGTGTGAAATCTCAAAAGTGGCTTAAAAACATAGTTTTTTAAAAACACATCTAGAATTCCAAGTATAAATTTAAACATTACATGAATTTTGCTATTTTTTCAAGATTGAGAACACGTGTGATCTTCGTAGATTTATAAATTGCTATTGTTTGTGACATAAAAATAAAGTTAACTTACAAAATGACATAGAAGTCTACATAACTTAAAGACATATCAATCTTTTTTCAAATAAAAATTTATTTTATAAATTTTATGAATGTAAGACACTTTTTTTAATGGACTTTCTTGGGACAAATTCTACCACTATGCATAAATATGCACATTATTTGATAAGCACTCAAAAATATTAGAATACATAACAATATAAGCTCCATAATTTATGAAAAAATTTACAAACATCCTTGAGTCTATTTCTAGAATCAAATAGTAAAGCCTTTAGTATGTACTTACCTTGACAGTTTGCATGACATAATTATTTGCTCTATTATTTATAAGCAGATAGTGGGCATGATATGCAACCAATGCTAAGAGTTTAAAGAAGTTAACTTATAGGTGTGCCAAGGTAGACTTCTATTCATATACATATGTAGAAGATGGTAACTAAGGCTCTGAGTAAACCTAAGCATGTTAAAAGAGTAGAAAATTGAAATATTTTTTCGGCAGGACAATTTTTTTGGCAGGTATTATATAGCCTATGGATGTAAATTTCAACCCATATAGGCATTTGTTTTCATGAAGGAAATTCTTGTTATGCAATATGGATAAGGGTGGTGGGAAGAAATTGTAACCTATATCATGTACATATGTGGTGGTGGCAAAAATTCATAGTATGTATATGTTGATGTTTGATCCAGATAGCCATTATCATGAATGTAGGTGATGGTTTATCTAAGAGTAGTTTAGGAATGAGCTCTAGTTATAATTATTTAGAGTACATGTGAAGGATGTTGAGAGATGGTATGTCTAAGGGTAGTGTAGAATGAACTCTGGTTATAATTATTTGGAGGACATGCAAAGGATGCTAAGAGATGTAATCTTCGCTCGTGACATTGTCTTTGTGTACAAAGAGAAAAGAGAGGAGTTTAGGGCTTCTGGAATGGTGGTAGAGAAGAGCTTGGAGCTTTCAAATGATGATAGATTCTGGGTCCCCTATGCTGGAGAGCATACTATTGCACATAGGCATGGCAGAGTCTAAGCTCACATGCACCCCCCTCCTCGTTGACATAGATGGTCCCACCACGTGTATTTGCTTATAGTTCTTCAGCTTTAAAATTGAATTGTAGAACAAAAAACAAGATTGATGAATCAATTGACTCCTGGTTTTCCAAATCAATGGAGCCTTGCACATTTGGATTAAAACCAATGGATTACAGGTGATCATGGATTATCTCATCTAGCTCTTCTGCTATCATGAATTTTTGGCATCTACTATGTAGCATATTATTTATGATACAAAGATTACGTGGTTACATAGACAAGCACTTTTTTAATGACCTCCTCTCAAATTTGTAGTCAAAGGTTACAACCATATGTGTTTTTCAGGTCCTTATCCTAGACATGTTTTTTCTTTAATTCTATGATTTATAAGATTTTTTTAATTTCTTTGAGATTTATTGGTTACTATCTACTATTTGGAATGAGCTTTTACAGATTTACTGGTGATAAAAATAAGAGCAATTCTCATAAAAAATGTAAAAATATTTCAAAGTTAAGAAAAATAACCCCCTAAAAGTTGATGTTTTACATCAAAGTTGATGCAAAACATCAACTTTTCCACACAACTTGATGTTTTGCATTAAAGTTGATGTGGTGCAAAACATCAACTCTACCACAAAACTTGATGTTTTGCATCAATTTTCGGATGCTTTGGGGAGAAGAAAGTTGAAGAATTGGAGGTTGATTTTCACAAATGGCTTGTTTAGTGATTCCATTTACGAGAGCATGCTCAGACGACCTATTCCACAAATTTTGAGTATTAACGCGACTATGTTATGATGCCATGTGCAGACATCACAAAGCGATATGCTGATGTCCAACGCGACTATGTTACGATGCGATGTGCAGACATCACAATTTTATTTGCTACATCAGCAAATTAACCACAAAAGGACGGACGGAAAAACTGTGACATCCCTCTTGCTCGGGATAGCAACTGCCTCAGTTGCATCATATGAACTGGCCCGTGTTTGAAAGTAAGATTGGGTGAGGTTGGGATAGGTGGGACAAAATTGTTAAGGTATCCATTTAAGAATTAACAAATAGAGTATAACTATTCTAGAAGAGAATGCTTACTTTATTGTAAAAATAAAAGAAAATTTAAATGATGTGAATGGTTGGGTAAATAAAGTCAACACATACCTGCATTGTTGTGGTGTGATTGAAATTATCTGTCAAAACAATTTAACACTCCAAGAGATGTGAATCATTATGCTTTCTTTGGATAGGGAATATAAAGTTCTTGAACATAATTTGTGAGAAACTTAACATCATAATAATGAAAGATAAATTGATTATGGGGATAGATACTAACTGTGAGTGTTGAAAAGTTATCTGAGAGAATGTGAGATTATAAATAAACAATAGATAGAAATGAGTTTTCAATACATTGAAAGTTCAAATACAAATATAAATATGAATTACTAGCAACATTTCTAACAATCTTGATTAATAAAATGAAAACTTGAATTTAACTATTTAATAATAACTCACTCTTATGAATGAAAAATAACACAGTCAAGACATAAAAGAAAGATAGATCAAATTAAACCAAACAAAATAAAATTGTACAAAATGTCAGTCATAATTTCATTGAGGTTTGTATAAATACCTTTATAAGATATTTATAGTAAGAATGTCTCAAATTTGAGGAAAGCAATCTTTAGGTTTGAAATGGCTCAAATTAATAAGTCTAAATATATGTGCTTACCTTAATGTCAAAGGAGATGATGATGAAAACATTAATTCCTATTCACATATGAGTATTTCAATTATTTATTAAGGTATAAAGTAATTTGATACAATCATACATCTTCTCATCAGAGGAGAAAAGAGAAAATAGAAAGAAAAGAGAGATTCATCCAAGGAACCTGCAATTCTTACAAACCATGTTTAATTTCTCTCTCTCTCTCTCTCTCACTCATGAAATAATTAAACCATATAAGGAAAACAATAAGATAACTAATACTCCTTGGAGACATTTTCTTGTCTTGGCTCCTTGTATACAAGTACAGGCCTGTAACTTGCAGCCGATGTAGCTCTTTGTATTTTCGTCAAAATATAGTCGAGTTGGTACATAAAGATGGATCTCTATCAAAAAGATGCTATTTTTATCACAAATTTATTTTCTTTATATTTTTCTAATTGTTTAGAGATATTCATATGCTCTCATCTCTAACTATAATTTTTATTGAATAAATACAATTAAATTCTCAAGAAAATTCACTCACATAACAATATGGTTGTGATGAGCCTACACCAGCTTCCTCTACTAGACCCACCCCCGCTCTATCACGTCCATCTTTACCATGACGACGGTGTAGTAAGGAGTATGGGGGGGTAGTAGATGTTCTAGCAGGGGGGAGCAGGCTGCGTTTACTTTGGCAAAAATAGCACTAGGTCTCCCGATGTGTCTCCCCAAGAGGGGGGATATTCATCTACACATTATGAGCCAACCCCTAGGAGACCCATTCTATCATTCGATCCACGCCTCCTACCACATTATGCACCCAGGTGATTTTCAATAACAGGTGGTAGCGAGTGCTTCCTCACTTCTACGAAAGCGAGGGGATTCGCACTTCAGCTCCAGCGGAAAATCCTCCTTTCTTGCCCATTTACTATATTGTTTTCTTGAAATAATTGTATATTTTCTTAATTGTTTTTTTTGTAAAGGGAGGTTGTTGGGCGTGACCCAACAAAGGAGGAGTATGACTATGGGTAATTGTGCATGTAGATGCGTACACAAGGCATACACTTGGATGAGACCCAACAAAGGAGGAGTATGACTATGGGTATATAGTCCCCCGATCCTCAATTGTGCATGTAGATGCGTACACAAGGCGGGCATACACTTGGATGAGACCGTTTTGGGGACTCAAGCAGATGAGGTAAGTGAGCCTAAACAATTCTCTTTTCTACGTCTAGTTGTATTTTAATGCTCTTGCTTACCTTGCGCCGCTTGATGGCATTTGTAGGATGAAGGGGAAGATGAAGAGGAGAATCTTGCTTATCAGCATGAAGCAAGTGAAGAGGATGAGGAAGACGATGATGCTGATCACTTGGAATCCGATGAGGATTCTAGTTAGATACCTCTTCATTGTAAAACCTTTATGTGTATATGGCCAAAGGCCCAATAATTTCTGAAATATAATAACTTTTTGGGCTCAATTGTATTCTCCACATTGTATGCATTTCTTATATTTGTGTTTGTGTTATAAATATGAAACTATAACTCTATTTTAATAAACAAAAAAGAGCTGGGGCAGATTGGGGAGTCCTATGTAGACTTCCCACTTTGTGCCAGCTCTTTTTTTGCTGTGCAGAGCTTTCGCTGGTCAGCATCGAAAATAGCAATTGCTGCTCAGCAATGAAAAGCAGCGAAATATTACTGTTGAGCAACGACATTTTGCTATGGGACATCGAAATAGTCACATTTTGCTACTTAGTAGGGAACCCATTTTGCAACAAAAATAGTAGTGTTTCCAGAGCAATGAAAATGGCCCGACATCTACCTACCCTTCTAGTTATAAAAATGTTGAGAGAGGGAGAGAGATGAGACAAGAGACACCACATACGCTCCACAAGAATGAATCATATTAGTCACAAGTCACATAAAGACCTAGAGTGAGTTGGGACTAGCTATATATAGCTTCAACACCCCCACTCAAATAAAAGTCTCCAGCTGCGAGTTAAAAAAAACCTTGGGAGCACAAGGGAAAAACCCGAGCTCCTACATATAAATGTACAATGCCACCTTAAAGTCCATGTGCAATGTGCTTCTATATACAAAGTACAAAGAATAAATGTGCATGATGTGAAGTAATGTGTGAAGTGTCCTAAAGTCTATAGTCTATGTACAAGTCTAGACAAAATTGACATGACATGAGGTGCTAATCTCCAAAAAGAGAGGCCCCCACAACTCCAAGTTTTGATCGCAAAAGTGTAAACCGAGCTTCATGGAGTCCTTTGGTGAGAATGTCTGCAATCATTTGAAATTGGACAATGTTCTACCATTATTGCTCCTTTCCTTACTTCATGTCGAACATAGTGATAATGAACTACAACAATATGCTTGGACTTGCTATGTTGCATGTAGTCCTTGGCTACACTAATAGCACTTTGGTTGTCACATCTAAGAGGAGTGCTTGAGGAAGGAGAATGACCAATATCAGCAAGCAATTGTCGAAGCCAAACCAATTCACGAGCTGCTAAAGATGCAGCTACATATTCAGACTCTGTAGTAGAAACTGCAATACAGCGTTGTTTCTTGCTAGCCCAAGATACCAAACAGCCATTGATAAAGAAGAAATTACCACTGGTGGATCGCATGGACAAGTTAGAGATTTCCTAATCAACATCTGAATAACCCAAAAGATTAAGAGAAGTTGATGAAGATATTTCTTCTTGACGGCGATATATAAGTCCGAAATTTACAGTGCCCTTCAAGTACTTCAAAACACATTTAGCTTCAGACCAATGTCTTGTAGATGGAGAGGACAAGTATTGTCCTAACAAATTTGCTTTGAACTTGGATACCAAGGCATGAATGGATGTCGCCAAGATCCACCATATCAAAGGTTGAGGATAAAAACTTTTTTAGTTGTTGCATGAAAGATAGATTATTAGACACAAGTATAGTGTCATCAACATAAAGGGCCAATATCTCAAAATGGTTATCCACATTAAGCTTTATATAAAGATTTGGATCAGAGAAGCAAGAAACAAACCCTTGAGATGTCAGAAAATGATCAATCTTGATGTACCATGATCGTGAAGCTTGTTTTAGTCCATACAAAGCACGGTGCAGTTGGCATACAAGATGTTCCTTTTTCTGGGAATTGTAAATCCTTCAGGTTACTCCATATATATTTCCTCCTTTAAGTCTCCATTAAGAAAAGATGTCAATATTAGATAAAGTGGAAAAAATCCCATTCCCATGAAAAAAGTGGGGGTATGGTAAACTCATCCAAAAGTTTGTCAAAACATATTCATGTGACATATCATTGGAAAGAGCTTGAAAAGTAGAATCTAGATCTACTTTGTCCGACAAATTTGGAGTTTGCATGTTCAAGTTATGGCCAAAATAAATTTTTAAAATACATTCCCATTTTGAGGGATTTTTCCCATTTTATCTAATATTGACTTAAAGGTGTCTTAACATCCATTTAATGTATTTTCAAATCAAACTGAGTTGTAAAAGCTAGTAGTACTCGAATGCTTGTACTATGAACTACGGGTGAAAAAGTGTCATGATAGTCAATCCCTGCACTTTGTATCCCTTTGCAACTAAACAAGCTTTGAATTTATCATCAAAGGATCCATCAGCCTTTGTTTTAGTCTTGTAAACCCACTTACATTTGATAGGAGTACGATCAGAAGGTAGATTGGTAAGAACCCATGTACCTTTCAAGATCAAAGACTCATATTCAGCTTCCATGGATTCCTTCCATTGTTCCTTTTGTGGAGAGGACATAGCTTGTGCATAAGTTGAAGGATCTTCACAGACAGCCAATACATGATTAAAGGTTTCAAGATCATCCATCATACACATGATTTGCACCGTGCTCAAGTTCAATAGGAAGATCAACATAGATATCAAGATCTGTAGCAGTCTCCTTTGAAACCGTAGGATGAACATCAATAGACTTTTCTCCAATATCCATCAAAAGAGTGTTGACATCATGCAAATCATTGTCCAAAAGTAGAAAAGGAAAAGAAGCGAGTAATGTTTTTGTATCATCAGCGTCATCTGTGGACCACGAACCTCCCATCATTGAATATAGCATCTTGACTAACAATTGCCTTTTGAGAACTTGGATCGTAAAACTTGTAACCCTTTGAGTTGTCAGAATAACCAATAAAAATAACCTTCAAACCTGAAGGTTCTAGCTTGTGTCGTGTCTCTTTTGGGACATGAATATAAGAAATACACCCAAAGACTTTGAAATTTGCAACAGAAGGAGTTTGACCTGTCCAAGCTGTGATTGGAATCTTACCAGAAGGTGCAGTAGTTGGAAGATGATTTTGAACAAAGACGGCCGTCAATATTACTTCTGCCCAAAGAGCGAGATAATCTAGAATGAATAAGCATGCATCTGATTGCATTCAAAATTGTACGATTCTTTTGCTCTACAACTCCATTCTATTGGGGGGAGAATATAGAATGGTATACTCATGGTGGATGCCATAGTTAATGCAATGATCATGAAATAAAACATATTCACCACCATTATCACTTTGAAGAATTTTGACTCTTCGACCGGTGTGATTCTCCACAGATACTTGGTACCTCTTAAATGTGTCCAATGCCTTTGATTTATGTCATAGCAAAAAGACATTTGTATACTGTGAATAGTCATCAATAAAAGTAATGAAGTAACGGTAGCAAGACTTGGATTTTGGAAAGGGTCCACAAATATCGGTATCAATGAGATCCAAAAGATTATTTGAATGAATATTTGGAGACATTGGAAATGGCTTACGATGATGTTTGCCTAGAGCACAATATTCACATATCCCCATATGCGGGTGAGATTTGAGGGTCATACCTCACAAGATCATGACGACGATGAATATCAACAAGCTTTGAGAAATTTTAGTGAGCAAACCGATGATGGCGCATAGCTTACAATCTAGATCTCCTAGAGGTGTAACAACATTTGCAACATCCTCATTGAATGAAAGTTTAAAGAGATTATCATGTCGAGGAGCAACCGCAATAGTGGTGCCACCCTTTTCGATGCGACCCTTTGTATTATCAAATCCAACAAATAGACCAAGATCCACAAGCCGCGCAACAGAAAGTAAGTTTCTTTGTAAATCAGGAATATATAAAACTCCTCGCAGTATTTTGGTTGAGGAAAAAGTTCCCAAATACATGTTGCCAATACCCATTCATTAGGAACTCAATGGAGTCTTTTTGGGCCCTTTAATTTGCCATTGCCTAATGGAGGTGATTAAGAAATAGACAAATAGGGAGATTACATGTGGACTGAAACCAATGGTTTGTAAGAGCCTAGAAGGTAGTGGTCAAACTTAGAATAATAGGCTAAATAGGCTCTTTTTAAATTTTCAAAATCAACTAAAACTCAAAAATTTAAAACGTATATGCATTTTTCCCCTATTTTATATAGAAAAGGATAGCTGCAGCCTGCTAGCAGCCTGCAGCCATCATTAACTAAGGCCTCCAAAGTGATAGAGGCCCAAAAACGAGTTCCCATGCATTCAATGCACATTCCCCTTCACTTTCCACTATCCCTCTCTCCCACGTTCCCTCCAAAACGCTCTCTCTTCCCCCTTTCTCATAGCAAGGCGTTTTTCACTCTCCAGACTACTTCTTTTAGCTATCTACCTCTTGATCTACCTCTCTCTTCACTCAGAAACCTAGATCTATAGCTATGGAAGCTTGATCTGCAACCTCCTCTTAGAAGCTATGGAAGTTTGATCCTCACTTACATTTCCTTCCTTCATCCTTCTTCCTTGTCCAACCTCCTTTTACAGAGTGTAACAGCAGAGCTTAGCTATGGAAGCTTGATCTGCAACCTCCTCTCAGAGGCTATAGAAGTTTGATCCTCACTTACATTTCCTTACTTCATCCATCTTCCTTGTCCAGCCTCCTTTTATAGAGTGTAACAGCAGAGCTTAGCTATGGAAGCTTGATCTGCAACCTCCTCTCAGAAGCTAGGGAAGTTTGATCCTCACTTACATCCTTCTACCTTGTCCAACCTCCTTTTATAGAGTGTAACAGTGGAGCCAAGCTATGGAAGCTTGAGTTGCAAATGCTTTGGCTCTCATAATCTTACTCATTGTCTCCTCTCATCCCCTCCAATATCCTCTTTCAAAGTGCAGTAATAGCACAGCCAAGCCCTTGGAACTTGCTCTACAACTCCTTCTCTTTTTTACATCTCCCTAGTCTAAGTTTTTTTCTCACCATTCTATTTTTCTTTGCCATCAAGGTTTATAATCTCTCTAATATATACACCTGATGTCTTCTTCTAGAGCTCGAAGGCCTCCAATCAGTATTCAATCTCTCTCTTGTAACAGTGGTCAAGATGAGGATGGGCACTGGAACATCAAACAGTACGAGAAGTGGAATTGGATTACGATGCAGCCTAGTACAAGAGGAAGCCACAAGGTGTCAAAGCGATACGTTGATATACAAAGTCACCATTGGAAAGGGCGGATATTGGAGCTCAAACAAGATCGTGATGGAAAAAAGCTAGCCAAGGTCCAACATGTTTACAAGGCAACAGAGCTGAAACTAGCAGACCATGACCAACGTCAACGATTTCCTGCAAATTGTAAGTTATTTCACCACTTTATATTCTTGTTTTTAAATCAATTGTGTGCTAATAATGGTATACTGAGCACTGCTTCGATTGTTCTTGGGTTCCTGTGCGTAGATATTTTTCCCTCAAACTATAGTGAATGGGAGCCTATGGAGGCAATTTCAGGAACCTTTGAAGCATACCATGTGGAGCTTGGTAGTTTAATCTTTGGAGGGTGTCCAGCTGCACAACTTCTAGCACGAAACATCTTCTTCTATGAGGATACATATGTGGTTCCCACGACAGCAAATGGTACTGGAAAATTAGTTCCAAAACCTACGCCAACTCTCACATCTATTGAATGGCCAATTCTAGACAATGCTTCAGTGGCCATGGCTTGTTTGCAGATCGAAAGCAAGGTGCAAAATGCTATGAAGTGCACATATGGATCTCACAAAGCAACCATAACCTGCTTCATACCTCTACACCTCTTTGTGTACCTGTTCCGTACAAGTGACACACATCGTACCCCAACTTTATGGATTGCAAAGGGGGAGAGAGCTCTGACTTGTTTCTTATCACCTGCATGGGATAAAAAAGTTGTTCAACACAATGGAGACACCATCAGATGCGGAGTAATTGTTGAGAAGGTTGTGATGCGCTATCATATTGCCAAGCAACAGTTGTCCATTGCGTTTCCTTACAGGCGATGGAAGCTTACAAATGGAGAATGGGAGGCGTTAGACTCCGACACAACCTCTACAGAACAGGGTGTGCTACATATATCCATGCAAGGTGGGGATGTAGAAGATGTTACTATGAATGATGACTGGTCCCTTGCCAACTTACGTGACTACTTAGTTCTTCGATTCTCACTCAGTGGTGATTTTGCTTTGATAATCAATGGTAGAGTAGTGCGCAAAAGGCAGGAACGATCTTTTCTTTGTAGAGAAATTACTTTCCCTGGCTGTGTAGCTATCAGATAACCACTGGATATGTAATCTTGAATTGAAGTAAATACAATTTCAATTTTTTTGCCTCACTGTCTTATTAAGGTTTTTCAATTGTCTTGTGCAATTTTATTTTTTTGTGATAGTGTAAGGTTGGTCACAGAAGCATCTGTGGCATGAGCCACTAGTAAATTGGAAATGACCTTGCGATGGAAGGATACGTTCTTGCTTTCGCATACCATTTTTTAAAATTTTTTTGGTACTTACAAATTTTAAAAGTTTTTAAAAATTTTATAACAAGGTCGCCCATTTATAAACGATACTTTACTCATTTACATCAATTGACAATTATCGTTCTCTCCTAACACTTGCTCTCAATTTCGCACACCTTTCTGTATCACACACTCTCTATTTCCTCCAATCACTCATAGACATGGCACCTCTACTTGACGCACTTATTGCACAGCTAGGAAAGCTTGAGTTACTTCATAGGGTTGATGAGATCGTCCCTATGTTTGAGGGAGCAATTGATGTACGTGCAACAATGCATCTACACGCGGATGCTTTTACAGATGTCATTCAGTATATGGATGAACACATCAGCACGTACTCCATCATGTTTGAGGGTGATGAGGGCTTATGGGTTCCAGTTGACCTCATCAAGTACATATTCAGGGAAGAGAAGAATTTTAGATTTCGCCTATCCAGGTTTTTAAAATCCCTCACAGAAAAGGACTACAGAAATGAGGAGGAAGACTTACTCTTGGATCTACAAATGGGCAACATCGGCACTTCTTTCCTAAGCTGGGACATGGTTTTGGTCCTTCTGTTACAAGAGGGTGTGGCGAAAGAAAGTGGCAAGGAAAAAGAAAAGGGCAAAGTAAAGCTAATGGAGCAGGTCCAAGAGGCCCATGCTGAGGAAGAGAATGTTACAGAACAATGGGAGGCCTCAATGGCATTGGTGGCTCTACAAGATAATGTCCCCGACTAGAGGGCGATGAAGTACTCGAGGAGGTCCCAGACCTTGTTATCATGTCTTTGCATCCAATCATTATTGATGGGAAAGAGTTTTTGTTTTTGGATGACATTGCCAAGACACTCGGGTTTTGTGAGGATGAGGCACTTTCTATTATTGCCGTGAATGCTGGGGGTCAAGACAAAGGAAAAGTGAAAATCTCTTTTGAAGATGAAAACCTCACAAAAGCGCTTGCATATGATATTGGTAGCAGTACCTTGGAAGTTGTAGTGGCCAAAGCGCTCGTTGAAATAAAGCAAGAAGTGCAATTCTATGAGAGCGTAGCTGCCTTTGAACCACACATGCCCTTGGTTGCTGGCGATGCTCAAGACCAAGGAAGCATAAACTTGACGAATGAGCAACTAGTTGCAAGTGACGATGCAACTAAGGTATGTCCTTACTTCTTAGTTGTAAAGCAAATTATTTTTTGTATCATTTCACGCTTCCTAACTTCTATATTGACATGTTGACAGACTGCTTTTGAAGTGGACAAGTTTGCTATGCGCGTAGGAGGAACGCGGCCAAAGTCAGAGGGTCGAGATGCATCCCTTTGGCACTACATACCTGCTCTCAGAGCCGACACAGTGCGGGTTTTTCATTTAGAATATGCAGAGATCGCCTACGCCGAGCTCCTAAAATGTAAAGCACTTAGTGCAGTCTTGTCGGAGAACCCCTTAGCCTCGAACATAAATAAATGTATTTTGGTAGCTAGGGAAGTTGCCTTGTATTGCTTCACGGGCAACCATCCCGGCTCAGTTTTAGGCCATTGTGCCCTTTTTCAGGCTCAAGGAATCAATGAGCCGAGTGATGTATTCCAAAGCTTAGGCCAGAAACCAGCCTCTAGAACTCTCTCTCCTGAGCTCTTCCAAGAGCTTATTAAAAAGATGTAATGCAAACTTCTCTTCCAAGTTTAATAAAATTTTTTTGTTGTGCATTGTAAGTTGTGATTTTTCCTGGCGTACTTGTGATATACCATTTCAAGCCTCGCAATTTTAAGATTTTGTTCATGTGTTCATAGAAAAAATTGTTTAGGATTTATTTTAATTGAGATCGTGATTAAAAAAAGTAATCGAGATTGGGTTAGAGCGGTATGAAAAAATATTGTATTTATAGATGTAAACACACTCACATATATGTATATATATATGTACATATATGTATATATATACATATATATGTGTGTGTGTGTGTGTGTACCTATATATATATATAAGATTTTGGGGCTATTGAATGATATATATATACATATATATACATATATATACATATATATATATAAAAGATGTATAGGATATATATATATATATAAGACATAAGATATTATAAGATTTTAAGGCTATTATCAGATATATATACATATATATAATATTTTATATAAATATATAAGATTTTGGGGCTGTTAGGACACCTAAAGGGTCTTATGAGCCTCACCAGACCAAAGACATCAAAAAAAATAAAAAAATACCATGTGTGCTACGGCGCGTAAATCGACATTTTGACCTAGTCAAAGTACCGATTAACGCGCCGTAGCGCACATGGCAATTTTTTTAATTTTTTTGGCCTTGAGGCTCATAAGGCACTCTATAAGGGTCTCTAGGTGCATTTATAGGATCTACCTTTTTTGTATATATAAATAAACATATATATATATGTGTATATGTATATATATTTGCATATGTATATATGTGTGTATATATGTTTGTGTGTGTATATATATATATATGTGTGTGTGTGTGCACCTATATATATATATATATAAGATTCTGGGGCTATTGAAAGATATATATATATATAATATATATATATATATAAAAGATATATAGGATATATATACATAAGACATAAGATATTATAAGATTTTAAGGCTATTATAAGATATATATAAATATAAATAATATCTTATATAAATATGTAAGATTTGGGGCTGTTAGGGCACCTAAATGGTCTTATGAGCCTCACCAGACCAAAGATATCAAAAAAAAATAAAAAAAATACCATGTGCGCTACGGCGCGTAAATCTCCATTTTGACCTGGTCAAACTAGAGATTAACGCGCCGTAGCGCACATGGCATTTTTTTTTATTTTTTTTGCCTTGAGGCTCATAAGGCACTCTATAAGTTTCTCTAGTTGACTTTATTGGATCTACATTTTTTGTATATATAAATATTCATATATATGTGTGTGTGTGTGTGTACATATATATATATATATGTGCATATGTATATATATTTGTATATGTATATATATGTGTGTGTATATATGTTTGTGTGTGTATATATATATGTGTGTGTGTGTGTGTGTGTGTTTTTTCCTGTGTGTATAGTGCTTTTATATTTTTTAAATGAAATGTTCATTGGCACTGAGCATACAAAAAAAATGGACTCAACAAAGAATGTAACACAACTCACAAAGTTTTCATTAATGTGTGAAAAAGCTACAAAGGAATCTGGGAACATTACAAAATTTTGTAGGGAGAATTACAAAATGGGTTAGCCTATTGAGGTAGAAGGCTACGCTCTAAACGTAGACGTAGGGCTAGGGACATATCTACAGGCTTCAAAGTAACTCTCTTGGCATGTACCATAGCCAGCACTGAGTCTTCAAAAACAGAAACTACAATATCTTCAGCAGCTTCTTGAAGAGCTTCAAGAGCTGTGCTCTGTATGCGGTCAACCCTGTCAGAATATTTTTCCATTGTTTCTCTCACCAGTCGAGAGAATGGTGCCTTGGGGATGAGAAGATCTGTGCTTTTCTGATATTTCCTAATCTCTCGTAGCGCGACTGTCCCTGGCCTCCATTTTCTCTTCTTCTTTGTAACTGGTGGAGGCGGTGGTGGTCTTTGATTCTCCCACGGTGGTCGTTCGGACCTGAACTTCTTTTTCTTTTGTGCACGCTCTTCCTCTTCTTGTTGGTCCCGAAACTTGCCCTCCATTCTTTTACCACACTTCTTGACTGGCCGTCTGGATGTTGTGGCTGCCTGTGGCTGTGCTTGGCTTGCCCTCCTTGCGTCCTCTTTGGGCTGCTGTCTCTTTTGCATTTCTGTCTCCCAAGCTGCCCTCACAAGAGCAAACTCTTTGTCAATGGTATCTTTCGTGATGCCGTAGGACAAGAGCTCGACCTCCCTGTTCTGTAAGATAACCTCTAGCTGTTCTAGGGTGTCGGCCTCAATAACAATCTCCGGTGGCTGCCCTTGACCTTCCTCGGCTTCTTTTCGACGCCGCTCTTCTTCTGCTTCTCTACTAGGCCCTGCTTCTTCAGCTTCCTTCCTGCGTTGCGCTTCTTCGGCCTCCTTCCTGCGCTCTTCTTCTCTCATCTCCTTTGCCTCTTGCTCTATTACGATAGGTAGACTTGTCCTTTTTGCTGTAGCAGGTAGTGGGCCGAGTTGATCGAAAAACCGCAAGTCTTGCTCCTGTTCTTCTGGCATGGCCTAGGTATGTACGAGTGCAAGAGATAGTGGGAGGGCAAGAGAGAGTAGAGCACAAAGAAGAAATTGAAATGTGGTGGCTATAAATGAAAAATGACTTAAATATGTCTATAAATATAATTTTTTAAAACTTTTAGAAAATTTAAAAACACAAAAAGATTATAATCAGAGAGTTTAAGCCCATGAGGAACCACACCGACGCTTGCTTGCTACCCACTGCCGTAGTCTCTCCCTAGCATTTGATCTGTTGTATCCTTCAGTTCTTCTTGCATTAACAGTTTTCATTATTTGACGCCTAAGAGACAAATTACCGCGACTTTTCTGCCTTTTTTTGCCAACCAGAACGCGATAGAACCAGTTGAACATTTCATGGAGTGCATTACTCTTGACTTTGCCACCACCATGGCGAGTGCCCTTAAAATACACGGCCTTTGCTTGGTTATGTGATTTCTCCATGCCTTGATTGCTCCAAAGTGCTAAAGAGCCATATCTATCGAGAAAGTATGGCCCATGTGCATACAATATATGCTGCATAGAAAATTACAAAAAGTCAACAAACAGTATGAAGAACATACTACAAGGACACAATAAATACAACATTACCATGTAGTGAGTAATGTGTGTTTCTCCCCATGCCTCGACCATTTCTTCTGTGAATCTACAAGTGGCTTGTTTAAGTGCCTCAATACCATGGTCATCCAGGTGAGGTCGCTCTAGAAGATCGACCATTTTATTACACACCTCCCATACATGTGCACGTTTTAGGCCAAGCCTGGCATCATTTCCTCGATATGTTGTGACATCACATATCTTCTTCCAAATTTCAAAGTCAGTGTGGCTATGAGAACCCAAGTGGTTTGATAGCAAGTGTCTTGCCTTTGATCCACCCATGCAAATTTTATTAGGGTTGTCTTGTGTAGGGTTTGATTTTCTGTCCTTTGTCAAGACCACTGCTCCAGCATGTAATCCCATAGAGGAAAGTACACCCTCTAGTGCACGTATTGACTCTTCTCGTCGATCTTCGGGCTCCATGTTCCAGACATAGTTTATGTGGAGCATCAATAGCTTATCCAAAATCCTGAGTCTTGCATGTAATGTGCACACATGCACTTGACATAGTGGAATCTCTAAGATTGGGTTCCAAGCATTGTCCTCCTGGTCACGACTAGGTGGCTTGCTCTGGTCACAACTTAATATGCCATTATGCCATACCTTTGATCCTTTCCTCTGTTCAGCATCAAAAACGATTGCTTTTTTTGCACCCACCTGTTTTTGACTTTTGCCTTTGCTAGGTTGTTTCCCTTTTACTCTTGAGTCTACTGCTGTCTTGGAATGACAACAGTAAACACATGAGAATATAGTATTCGCACCTGTTTTACAACCCAACATACACTTTAAGGTTTTTAGATCGCCACCCAAGTGCCATTCAACGTTAAAGCAGCCTATTCCGGGAACATCAAGCTTCTGACCATTGACCTGACAAGAGACGACATGTTGAATGCCAGACCGTTCAAAATACCACCTCAAGGTATCATGGTTCTCTTTTGGGAGGACCCATGCTGCTTGCCACCAGATGTTCTTCTCTGATTGAATGCCGTAGTAGTCTTGCTTATGCCCTTGACCCCTATTGTTGCTGTCTTCAGTTGCATCCAACTCTTGGGTCTCTAAAGGCCTTCCTCTAAGTGCTCGGCTCATCAAGGTTAAACTAACACGCTCCAGTCTTTGACCTTTAACCACTTGACATTCATCCAGCTTCAAGACAAACACGGCATTTCCACCTGTCTCTTCAAGTGTGAGGCCATAGTACTGAATCATTGCTTTTTGTAGCACTTCCATGTCAATGTAGACATTGTTATATGCATTGTATTCAAAGGGTTTGATTGTTGGGATTGGCATAATATCCTCCACCCACTTGTACCCACCCTCGAACATGGATGCAATATCACCATTAGCACACTTCTTTGCCATCTGTAAGCTATAAAGTGTTGGAAGCAAGGATTGCATAACTCCCTTTGCTCGCAACCCTAAAGTGATTGACCTGTATATTGCTCTGTAACCTTTCTGGCTAATACCTGCTGAGTCACATATATCAAGCATCTCTTTGGGGGTGACAATTTCTTTGATTTCCTTCAAGAAATGTTGACGAAGGGTCTCCCGCAGCTTATCATTACCAGAACCTGTTATCATTTCCATAATATCCTTCTCCTGAAGGACATGCTGAAGAAGGGAGGCATTAACATTGTCCTCAGCGTTGTTACATCCTAGTATAGCTGTTGCACAAGCCCTACAATCACAATGGTCAACCATGAGAGATGCTTTATTCATTAATTGCTTCTCAAAGCTGCTATAATTCCTACAAAAATTTTTACCTGGTTGTTTGTTTACGCCTCTTGCATGCGCCTGCTGTCTTTGAAAGCAACCCAACAGCTTTACGTTTTCTTTGCCTTGCGTGATATCCCATGGGAAGGTGAGTGAAATGGTGAACACGACGCCGAAGATTACGAGTGGAGTGTTGAAGACGAACATAATTATCGATAAATTGATTTATTGTGCGCACACGATCCGCTAGATTATTCTTCTGCACCTCAAGCTCCTCTGAGAGCTCTTTAATCCTCTGCATCAAACCATTGATCTGCTTAGTCGATGCCGCTTGAAGCTGGTCGAAGACAAATTGTGTTTGCCTCTTTTCAGCTGCCTCATCTAGCCACAACATGTGTAATCTCCTACAATAGCCAAGAAGCCCATTGAAACCATCACCAACAAACATAAGAAAACTTGTAATGCTTTTGAATGGTGGAGGGGCACCAGATATTGGATCTGGTGGATAAAGATTTTCATCAATCCAAAGATCAATGGCCTTTGCTCCTTGCATTCGAAGCTGATCGTATGAAATATTGGGTGCAACATGCCTACTGCGTAGGGTTGCGTATTCTGTCTCCAAATCAACCTGAAGGCGGATCTTAGAAGGCTTATTGGTGATGTCTTGTAGTGCCATCTACAAGAAAGTAGGCTTGTAAGCTTGGGTTGAATAGGAGTGGAAGGAGCAGGATATGGTATCAAAAAATAATGGGAAGAATGGAGATGAGGGTTGCTTCTCTAGAGCTGCATTGTGGATAGAGAAAGAAGCCAGAAAGGGAGCCAAAGAAACATAGAGAGGGTTGGCAATGGTGAGACAAAAATGCAAAGGAGACAATGCATCATGGGAAGCTTCTTTAGTGCAAGCTATGGCTACTAAGCAATATAGAGAGAGAATACTTCATGAAAAGGTTCTTCTGTGCTACTACTGTGGGTTTGGAGAGAGAACCAAGTATTGTAGAAAGAATGCTCCTGGTAAGCTTCTTCCTTGCAAGCCATGGCTACTACTGTGGGTTTGGAGAGAGAAGGCTCATTTAGGAGTACAGACCTGCTAGCTATGGAGAGAGGACCAAGTACTGTAGAGAGAATGCTCATGGTAAGCTTCTTCCCTGCAAGCCATGGCTACTACTGTGGGTTTGGAGAGAGAAGGCTCATTTAGGAGTACAGATCTGTTAGCTATGGCTTTTGGAGTAGAGAAAGACGCTTTTTTCCATGGAGAAGGAGTGCAGGGCGTTTTAGAGAGAAGATTTAGAGAGAGAAAGAGATCTGGTGTACACACAAAAAAGGGGGGAAGAAAGTGACGAATTTTTGGAATGTTTGGAGTTCAAAAAGGTTGCTGCAGGCTATGATTACTGACTGACAGCCCATTACAAAGCTTTAAAGTCACCTAGGTGGCCAGATCTAGGAATATCTCCTTTTTTTTATTTTTTTTTTGTTTTTGTGAAAAATCAAATATATGCTTTTAGGACTAGGCCTCTAGGCTTGGTCAAAGATGGATTAGCATTTTAAGCATTTCACTAAACGTCCAAATTAAAGGGCCCAAGAAGACTCCATTGAGTTCCTAATGTACTTGGCAAGTTGTATTATCAGCAAGATAAACCACTTTCTTGATAGGAACTGGATGACAATTGTGTAACCATTGCAATTGATATGTCATGTTGCTAGTAGCACCAGAATCAACAATAAGGAGAGAACCATCACAAACATGTAGTACCTTTTCTGGAGAGACATTATAATGAACCAAATTAGCCTCTTAATGAACATTGTCTTCATCATGAGGATTTTGTTGAGTAGCATAAGCTTGATTTCGAGTTTCATCATAACACCTCTTGAAGCATCGACTGGATGAATGCCTTGTGCTCCCACAATATTCACAGGTTGCAGAAGAGGAAGAACCCCTTGATAAACAAGGTTGCTTATTTGTAATACCGTGTTCTTCATCGTGCTCTCGTGCCCAACATTCAGATACCAAGTGACTAGTTTTGTCACAATAAGAACAACGCTTTTGAGAAAATCTCAAACAAGAAGAATTAGCTCCTCTTTGGAAGCCACGAGATGTAAATTGGTAGGAGGAAGAAGGGCGTTGTTGAAATGGACTTCTTGAGACAGCAATGTCTATCTCTGATTTTGTGTACTCTTGGGGGCAATCATGACCGTTTCATGAGCTAATGACGTTTGACGATCATGACATTGAGAATTTTCAATCAAGGAAATACATGTATGCTCAAAGTCAATTCCATCCTTGTTAGATAATATAGTGACAATATTATCATACAAAGGATCCTTCACCGTATCAAGAAGGTGTGTAACCATTTGAGTTCGAGGAATAGAATCCCCTGCAGCAAAAAGTTGATTCATAACACCTTTGAATGATTTAATGTGACTAGACATGGATGTACCTGCCTTGAATTGAAGCTTGCCCAGAAGATTACTGAGATACATAATCTCTGTAATAGTTTTCTTCTCAAACATAGTGATAAGATAGTCCCATATAGCATATGACGTGGATAACGGATAAACATCTAGCATGAGTGAATCATTAAGGACAGAAAGTATATACCAACGAGCAGCCTTATCATGACGAGTTCAGTGTGCATGATCAATTTTCCACTGTTCAAAAATAGGACCTTCGGTATTAATAACATCATTCTGAAGTGGATCAAGAGGTTAAGGAGGGCATGCAAGAATACCAAGAACAATATCTGCCAATTCGTCTCCTTCGAAAATTAATAGCATCTTGTATTTCCAACCAAGAAATCCTTGGCCTTGAAAAGAGGAATAGAACGTTGCCCAGAAGAAAATCCGTTAACAAGTATGGTGTTTGCCATGTCGGGTTGTGAGAACACGTACAAGATAAGATCGTAGAACTTGCAGACCATGTATGAGATATGAGAAACGTAGCCAAAAATAAGCATGCACTAGACGACAAGCATAAAGTGATCGTGTAAAGAATAAAACGTGAACCAAAATTAGAACTCTAAAAGTGGAGACCCATGTCTCATGCACGTAAGCAAACTTAGAGGTTTATAAAAGATAAAAATAATAATAAGAAAAAGCACCACATTAAGAAAAAGCATCGCGTTATGACGCAACTTGTAGCTTGTACGGCAAGCAGCCATCTGAAGCTTTCACGGAGAGCTTTGACGATCAAATCCTGCTTACGACTCAGAGACAACTACCTGTTTTCTCTCACAAAGAACCTGTTTTACTGTTTTAGATGCAGTTTGCCTGAACTGTCCTAACTTTTGACTCAGAACTCCGATTGACAAACCGTTTTGATAGGATTCACCAGCACTGTACTGTCTATGCATGAGTTAGGGCTAGCTGTATATAGCTCCCAACACCTCCACTCAAATAAAGGTCTCCAAGTGCAAGTAAAAAAAACCCTTGGGAGCACAAGGGAAAAACCCGAGCTCCTACATATAAATGTACAATGCCTTCTTAAAGTCCATGTGTAATGTGCTTCTATATACAAAGTACAAAGAATAAATGTGCATGATGTGAAGTAATGTGTGAAGTCCTAAGGTCTATAGGCTATGTACAAGTCTAGACAAAATTAACATGACGTAAGATGTGCTAATCTCCAAAAAGAGAGGCCATCGCAACTCCAAGTTCTGATCGCAAAAGTGTAAACCGAGCTTCATGGAGTTATTTGGTGAGAATGTCTGCAATCATTTGATCAGTTGGACAATGTTCTAACATTATTGCTCCTTTCCTTACTTCATGTCGAACATAGTGATAATGAACTGCAATATGCTTGGACTTGCTATGTTGCACGTAGTCCTTGGCTAGACTAATAGCACTTTGGTTGTCACATCTAAGAGGAGTGCTTGAGGAAGGAGAATTACCAATATCAGCAAGCAATTGTCGAAGCCAAACCAATTCACGAGCTGCTAAAGATGTAGCTACATATTCAGACTTTGTAGTAGAAATTGCAATACAACGTTGTTTCTTACTAGCCCAAGATACCAAACAGCCATTGATAAAGAAGTAATTACCACTGGTGGATCGCATGGACAAGTTAGAGCTTGCCCAATCAACATCTGAATAACCCAAAAGATTAAGAGAAGTTGATGAAGATATGTCTTCTTGACGGCAATATACAAGTCCAAAATTTGCAGTGCCCTTTAAGTACTTCAAAACATGTTTAGCTTGAGACCAATGTCTTGTAGATAGAGAGGACAAGTATTGTCCTAAACAGATTTGCTTTGAACTTGAATACCAAGGCATGAATGGATGTCACCAAGATCCACCATATCAAAGGCTGAGGATAAAACCTTTTTTACTTGTTGCATGAAAGATAGATTACTGACACAAGTATAGTGTCATCAACATAAAGGGCCAATATCACAAAATGGTTATCCACATTAAGCTTTATATAAAGATTTGGATCAGAGAAGCAAGAAACAAGCCCGTGAGATGTGAGAAATTGATCAATCTTGATGTACCATGATCGTGAAGCTTGTTTTAGTCCATACAAAGCACGGTGGAGTTGGCATACAAGATGTTCCTTTCTGGGAATTGTAAATCCTTTAGGTTGCTCCATATATATTTCCTCCTTTAAGTCTCCATTAAGAAAAGGTGTCTTAACATCCATTTGATGTATTTCCAAATCAAACTGAGTTGCAAAAGCTAGTAGTACTCGAATGCTTGTACTACGAACTACGGGCAAAAAAGTGTCATGATAGTCAATCCCTGCAATTTGTGAGTATCCCTTTGCAACTAAACGAGCTTTGAATTTATCAAAGGATCCATCTGCCTTTGTTTTAGTCTTGTAAACCCACTTACATTTGATAGGAGTACGATCAAAAGGTAGATTGGTAAGAACCCATGTACCTTTCGAGATCAAAGACTCATATTTATCTTCCATGGCTTCCTTTCATTGTTTCTTTTGTGGAGAGGACCTAGCTTGTGCATAAGTTGAAGGATCTTCAGAAACAGTCAATACTGAGAAGAAAACTATTACAGAGATTATGTATCTCCGTAATCTTCTAGGCAAGCTTCAATTCAAGGAAGGTACATCCATGTCTAGTCACATTGAATCATTCAAAGGTGTTATGAATCAACTTTCTGCTGTAGGGGATCCTATTCCTCGAACTCAAATGGTTACACACCTTCTTGATACGGTGAAGGATCCTTTGTATGATAATACTATCACTATATTATCTAGCAAGGATGGAATTGACTTTGAGCATACATGTATTTTTTTGATTGAATATTCTCAACGTCATGATCGTCAAATGTCGGTAGCTCATGAAACGGTCATGATTGTCCAAGAGTACACAGAATCAGAGACAGCCTTTGCTGTCCAGAGACATCCATTTCAGCAACGCCCTTCTTCCTCCTCCTAATTTACATCTCACGGCTTCCAAAGAAGAGGTAATTCTTCTCGTTTGAGATTTCCTCAAAAGCGTTGTTCTTATTATCAGACAAAACTAGTCACTTGGTATCTGAATGTTGGGCACGAGAGTACGATGAAGAACACGGTATTATAAATAAGCAACCTCGTTTATCAAGGGGTTCTTCCTCTTCTGCAACCTGTGAATATTGTGGGAGCACAAGGCATTCATCCAGTCGATGCTTCAAGAGGCGTTATGATGAAGCTCGAAATCAAGCTTATGCTACTCAACAAAATCCTCATGATGAAGACACTGTTCATCAAGAGGCTAATTTGGTTCATTATAATGTCTCTTCCAGAAAAGGTACTACATGTTCATGATGGTTCTCTCTTTATTGTTGATTCTGGTGCTACTAGCAACATGACATATCAATTGCAATGGTTACACAATTATCATCCAATTCCTGTCAAGAAAGTGGTTTATCTTGCTGATAATACAACTTGCCAAGTAATGGGTATTGGTGGTGACTTTTATTTGGGAACTTCTTCCTCAACCAAGATACTGCGAGGAGTTTTATATGTTCCTAATTTACAAAGAAACTTACTTTCTGTTGCGCGGCTTGTGGATCTTGGTCTATTTGCTGGATTTAATAATACAAAGGGTCGCATCGAAAAGGATGGCACCACTATTGCGGTTGCTCCTCGACATGGTAATCTCTTTGAACTTTCATTGAATGAGGATGTTGCAAATGTTGTTACAGCTCTAGGAGATCTGGATTGTAAGCTATGGCATCATCGGTTTGCTCACTCAAATTTCTCAAAGCTTCTTGATATTCATCGTCGTGATCTTGTGAGAGGTATGGACCTCAAATCTCACCCCGCATATGGGGATATGTGAATATTGTGCTCTAGGCAAACATCATCATAAGCCATTTCCAATGTCTATAAATATTCATTCAAATAATCTTTTGGATCTCATTCATACTGATATTTGTGGACCCTTTCCTCCATCCAAGTCTTGCTACCGTTACTTCATCACTTTTATTGATGACCATTCATGGTATACAAATGTCTTTTTGCTATGACATAAATCAAAAGCATTGGACACATTTAAGAGGTACCAAATATCTGTGGAGAATCACACTGGTCGAAGAGTCAAAATTCTTCAACGTGATAATGGTGCTGAATATATTTTCAAATTATTTCATGATCGTTGCATCAACTATGACATCCACCATGAGTATACCATTCCATATTCTCCCCAACAGAATGGAGTTACAGAGTGAAAGAATCGTACAATTTTGAATGCAATCAAATGCATGCTTATTCATTCTAGATTATCTCGCTCTTTTTGGGAAGAAGCAGTTTTGACAGCACAAGACTTGAAGTAAATTGATATCAAAGAGCAGCGCATAGCATAAGACAAGAGAAATAGAATAACATGACCATCAAGAAAAGATTGGGTGTAATCTCCCTCCTCATGCCGTGTAGCTCCACTTTCACGACATGAGTATTTAGAGAATTATATTCATAAAAATAGCCCAAAGAGTTAATAATAGATGTGCTACCACTATAACGGGACCCTTCTTGAAGAAATAATTAAAAACTCACAAAATGCATCAAAAATTAAAACAAGGCTTGAATTAAATTGATATCAAAGAGCAGAGCATAGCATAAGACAAGAGAAATAGAATAACATGATCATCAAGAAAAGATTGGGTGTAATCTCCCTCCTCATGCCGTGTAGCTCCACTTTCACGACATGAGTATTTAGAGAATTATATTCATAAAAATAGTCCAAAGAGTTAATAATAGATGTACGTACAATTTGGGCTTGCTTTTCCCACTTGTAGGTATTGCTTTACATATTATTAACCATATGAAATTTCTTAAAGTTTGTACAATGTATAAAAGACTTTACCCAAATATAAATGTTATTGGGCCTTTACATATGAAATAACTTTGTGCACACTAGCACACATATATAATAACTTTTTGTACATTCGCACGTTTCATTAAACCGATTCCTACGCATATTAAAATCAAGCATATTTTTTTTAACAATTATTAATTCACTAAAATATGATAAAATATATAGATGTGCCTCTCTCAACTTTTTGTAAAGGTTTTCTTTGTTAATACTTATATATTTACTAAAAGCACCTTGACGGCCACAAGCATACCGCTAAAGGCAACTCGTCAATACAGTTCTTATTACAAAGAAAATGAATTGAAGAAGCAACACGTCAAGGGCTGTAGAGGCCAAGCCGAGTGAGGAAAACAGCGACCTCCTGGTTATCTGCGTCTTCAAGCCACATGCGGCCGGGGATGCTCCCGATGCAGTCCTTCAGGCCGTCCGAGAAGTGTAAAACGTCGGCAGCCAGGTGCCGGATGGCTCCTGCGTTCACAGCCATCGCCATAGCCGTGGCCGCGTTGTCGCGGTCTTTGGCCCGGAGAAAATATGTCAGGACTGCCTGGACGCCCACCCTGATCCGGAAACTCCATTGGTTCTCCTCGGCAGTTCTGCGAGGTACTAAATCCCAGCTGTTGTGCTTACGAAGAAGCTCCAACATGATTGCCAGGCCTCCCTTGTGCACCAGGATGGCACGTAATTTTGCGTCCTTCAGAAGCGTTTTTGGGAAGCAGTCGATGAGCTGCTTCTTGCACGGATAGTCGGAAATATCTGGCTGAGCGAGCGCTCTGACCATCCTGTGGACGTTGATGTAGTCAGGGCCGAGCAGTATCGAATGAGCTGCGGCGTGCTCGCAACGAGATAAGTGCACCAGCTGGAGGCTGGCGCGGTCGGCGTCGTTGGTGTTGTTTCCATGCATGCACACATCGATTAGCTCTGCCACGCATGCCAGCGTCCGGCCGTTCCTTCTCTGCTCCGCGGCCGCTTTCTCAAAGTAGTGACGCCCTGCTTCCTTGTCTTGTTTCACGCCAAAGCCCATGCACAGGCATCTCCCTAACTCCACCATTGCATTTGTGTCCTCCCCCTCGTCCGCCGCTCTCTTGTATAGCTCGAACGCCCGCTCTTTCGGCTCCTTCCCTGGTACCGCCACGCCGCCCCTTTCCATAAGTATCCCCATCCTCCACATTGCCTCTCCCTTATTTCCCTTCTCGGCGGCGTACCTGCAACACAGCAACATCTTCAGTGAAAGAAAATCACCGAGAACGGTTTGCAGAAACAGGAATGGCCATGAGAATTACTTGAAGCACTGAAACGCGTTCTCGTAGTCGTGCTCGGGGCCTTTCCAATTGGCCAACCGACTCCCAACCCTCAGTAAAAACTCGCAATCCTGCTCATCACAGCGGCTCAGCCAAGGCAGGAGCGATGCAATACTCCCGGTCACAGCCTCCTCGAACAACCAGTCTTTTCCTAGAAACTCCACAAGCTTCCCCACTGCCTTGTCGGGGATCCCAGCAGTGAGCGTCAGCTCTCCGGAGGGCATGGTGAGCACTAAGGACTTCACGAGGCTCAAAAAGCTACAGATTTCACGGAAGGAGGGACGCATGGCAGCGTCACCGTCCCAACACCGCTTGATGAAACACACCAAAGCAAGGGGGCAGCTCGTCGAGGAGGGGAGCAGTTCAGGCCGTGTTCCTGATTTGGCATCCCTGGCATGGACGCTTGGAGTGGACCTAGTGAGAATCTTGTAGCACACCATGCCAAAGCTATACACGTCCACTTTTTTGGAGTAGATAAGCTGCCCGTCCCCGTCGTTGTAGACCTCCGGAGCCATGTAAACGGGCGTGCCCTGCTTGCCCGTTACGCGGCTCACCCTTTCCGTGTCGAAGTTGCTCCGCGCAGTGCCAAAATCCGCAATCTTGGCCGTAAAATACCCTTGAGAGTCGCTGGGCCAGCGATCGAGGAGGATATTGGCAGGCTTCAGATCACGGTGGATGATCTGTTTTTCATGTAAGTAGGCCATGCCCTTGGAAACCTGAAGCATGATCTCTACAGAAACCCGTAGGGGAAGCTCGTCCGCTAGCTGGTCAATGAATCGGTCCAGGTCACTCTTCATGCATTCCATTAGCAGACACGGCTTGCTTCTATATCCCAAATAGCCTATGATGCGAATGACATTTATGTGGCTTAGGCTTACCATAATCTTCATTTCGATCTCTGAATAGCTGTTGTAATCCTTGACGGCAATGGTAAGGCCGTGCCAAGTCGCCTTAAAAATGTATCCATATGTGCCCTCACCAATCCCTTCACCTTCTACTATATTGAGGCTAGATCTATCCACCTCAAGGGTATTATTATTCTTGAAGCGCTCCAACAATTGCCCCGCAAGTCTCACATCTGCTTCATGAAGAGCTGCTGCACTACCCGCATGATTAACTGCTGCAGGGCTATCCGGCGCTAATTCCTGCACGCAAACTAGCCTCTCCAAGCGACTGATCAAATCTTGATGATCTTTTGCAGTCGCCTCCTGAAGTTGGTCCAGAAGCATGGATCTCAAGCGTTGGGCAATGGCCTTTGCTTCGATGTTCATAACGACATGAGAGCTCGGACCCACTCCATCTTGCACAGAATCCACATGTTGGCCCAGCGGCTGCTGCTCGTTCACACTCTCCACGAAGCTATCCACACTCTCCACAAAACCTTGCAATACTTCTGAAAACTCCTCTCTGCTTTCTGCTTTAGCCACTGCTCTCATCAGCCAGCGGCTGTGCCTGCTCTCTTCCGGACCGTGTGATTCCTCAAGCAAGCTTTGGCCCTTGGCTACACTGCATAGGATGGCCCACACAAGCGGCTCGGGTAGCTGATTCTCCCACCTCGCAAGCCATTCTCTTACTAATCGGATGGCTGCTACCAAGAGCGTACGCTGACTACTCCAAGCGCCCACAGTATGATCCCCCATGCCTCCTGATCTCCAATGGGACTCAAGCTGGCGCAGCGCCTGCAAGCATCATCGTCTTCTTTCGCACGCAAAACCAGCTACTGGTCTACTGTCAGCTATGGAATTACAGTGGTATTGAGAAGATCGTCCCTGCAAGGCGGCCACCCAGGACGATGTTCATATGAGAGGCTGAGCGAGCTTCAAGGCTCGTACCAAGCTCCAAATGTTTCGTTTTGAAAAGAGTTATAGTTTGACCCGCATTTCTTCTTACTTCAATTTTATAAGGGCACATTTTATAACGTTTCGGGAGCCTTTTCTTCTCACTTCCATTTTACAAGGGTAAATTTTGGAGCCTTTTCTTCTTGCTTCCATTTACAACGGTATTAAAAGGTTTTTTTCACAAATGGAACCTACCTTTCTTTTGAAGGGTAATTTTTTTAACCCAAGCCCCCAAAAAGTGTTTCCTAGTCTTCAAAAGTCATCCTACAAGATGTATATATCACCTACATGATGCACTAGCGAGCCATATGCTTAGGCCTAGTTATCCATTATTCATACTTTGACAAGTCAAAAGACCTTTCTTGAATTAAAATAACTTCTTTGCATAATAGGTTCCAAAAGTCCAAGGTATCTTTTGAAGTTGTAAATTTCAAGCCGTGTACTAGTTGCCAAGTTGCTAAGCTTAAAGTAGTTAGCTTTCTTTGTCCATTGAAGTCTTCAAAGGTTGGTATGACGACAAGGTCACATTTTTAAAGTTTTCCTATGACACACAAAAGTAGGAAGTTTTTGAACCACTATAAGAAATGGTAGTCGAAAATGCGGAATAAATTGAAGAGGAAGAAAAGGCAAAATAAATGGTCGCTTCCCATAGCCTCCCTTTTTGTACGCTAATAAAGAAGAGCTCAATAAGAAAATGTTGGACTCAAAAAGGGAAAGAAAGTATTAAAAATAACCTCTCTTTGTTTTTTAGAATCTTAAAAAGGAAAGGAAAGTATAAAAAATGAACACACGCTCTTTCTCTTTCTTTAGAATTTAAAAGTCATATTTAAGTATATATTTATTAAAATAGATTACTTATTTTTATATTTGGTAGTGTACCTTTTGAACCCCACACTGGTCAAAAATGCCAAGGCAGTATCCATGGCAGAAGCTGTCAGGATGGCGAAGGACTTTGCCAAAGCTTTTATCCTGAAAGTCCCACCAAAGCCAGCTCCCTCATCCTTCAAGAGATTTCAGACACCGAGAAGTTCTTCCAACCTTCCGCCTCCAAAGAGACACCAAGGTCCCAACCAAAATGTGGAGACGGGAAGCTTCAGAAATGAAGGAAAACCTTTCCCCCGAAGTACTTTCTTAGGAAATCTGGCTCTCTCAAGAATCCAAAGGGAAGAGCTTCAAAGCGAGAACGAATGCTTCGGATGTCAGGGATTTGGGCACCAGCTCAAGGATTGCTCATCTCCTTCTGTGGTCCAAGGAAGCGAGGGTCCCAGAGTTCAAAGACAGACTCCTTTGTATCAGTCCAATCAGGGTCCCCCGCACCAGAATCAGGGTAACCCCAGAAGAGTGCCAGCTAAGCCTGTAGCCTCCATGCAAAGTAGTCTCCAAACTCCCTCCCAGAATTTGGAACAATCAAAGAGAGAGAGTTCTGCCTCAGACTACAGCAGCGAGAGCCGTCACTATCACTGAAGAAGTGGAGGAAGAGAAAGGACAAATCTATGCAGCAATAGGGCATCAAGGGAATAAGTCAATTCTCAGTCCTCCAGACTCCAGCAGAGTACCAGGGTAAGCAATTCAAGCTTTTGATTGATTCAGGCAGTACTCATTCTTTCATTTCTCGAGGATGTCTGCGTAAATTAGTCCTAAATCAAAAATCAGGGAAACCTATGTAAGTGGAATTGGCCAGTGGAAAGATTCTTTTCACACACCCTGAGACTGACCTGATTCAGTTTAGCCTAGATGAGAATGTAACAGAGTGCCAGTTCAGAGTCCTACCCTTGGGAATCTATGATGGAATCCTTGGAATGGATTGGCTCCGAAAGAATCAGGCTGACATTCATTGTCACAAAGGAACCATCTCTTTCCTAGACCAGTTCAAGGGATTGGAATTTCTGGATCCCCAGTGCTACAATTAGGCAAGGCTTCCAAATTATTAAAAGGGCTCAGAAAGAGGCAAGCTGTGTATGTCGTTTAAATGAATCCAGTAGACATAAAATACAAGGCTAAAGAACCAGAGTGATTAAGTGAGTATGCAGATGTGTTTCCTGAAGAGCTCACTGAGATGCCCCGTCTCGTGAAGTAGATCATGAGATGGAATTAACCCCCGAAGCTAAGCCAGTGGCTCAGCGTGCATACAAAATGCCAGTCCCTGAAGCCATAGAACTTAAGGAGCAGTTAAGACAACTGTTAGAGCAAGTGTCTCACCTTGGGGTGCGCCCGTTCTCTTTCAAAAGAAGAAAGATGGAACATTAAGACTCTGTATTGACTACAGAGGGCTGAATCAATTAACAATAAAAAATAAGTATCCTATTCTTAGGATTGATGAACTTTTGGATCGGTTAAGTGGTACCCAAATGTTCACAAAGATAGATCTCAAATCCGGGTACTACCAGATCAAAATCAAGGAACAGGGCATCCTGAAGACACCATTCAATACTCGCTATGGGCATTATGAGTTCACAGTCATGCCGTTTGGATTGACTAATGCCCCGGTGACATTTAATCATCTTATGCAGGATATTCTCAGAGAATGCTTTGATGATTTGGTTTGTCTTCTTTGATGATATCTTGGTATTCTCAAAGAATGCTGTAGATCATGAAGATCATGTGTGCAAGGTCCTAGAAATCCTAAGGAAACGCCAACTCTTTGCAAACAAGAGCATGTGTTCTTTCTGTGTTGACCAAGTGGAATACTTGGGATTCATAGTATCAAAGGATGGGATTTCTCCTGACCCTGCAAAGATCCAAGCAGTAGTAGAATGGCCAGAACCCAAAACAATAAAGGAAGTCAGAGGATTCCTAGGGTTAACCGGATGGTATACGATCTTTATACCTAGGAATGCTCAGATAGCATCCCCTTTAACTAATCTTCTCAAGAAGAGTACACTTTTTCAGTGGACTGCAATGTGTCAGAGTGCCTTTGACAAGCTGAAGATAGCCTTAGTAACCAACCCTGTCCTTAAGTTACCATATTTTACCAAACCCTTTGAGGTAGTTACTGATGCCAGTGGGTTTGCCTTAGGTAGTGCTCTTATGTAGGAAGGTCATGCAGTAGCCTATGAGTCCAAAAAACTCAGAACACATGAGAGAAATTATGCCGTTCATGACTTGGAGTTACTCTCAGTAGTGTATGCTCTGAAGTTATGGAGACATTATCTTTTGGGACAAAGGTTCACCTTGATGAGATCATCCAATTCTGAAGTGGATCTTCACCCAAAGGGATCTCAACATGCCTCAAAGGAGATGGATGCAGACCCTGCAAGAATTTGATTTTGAAATTAAGTATCGATCAGGGAAAGAAAATGTGGTTGTAGATGCGCTTAGTAGAAAATCCTCCTTGCTTGCAATTACAGTGGTGTCAAATCCATTGATCAATGAAGCAAAGGAGAAAATCATGGAGGACAAATTCTTTGCCCCTATTGCTACCCTTTTGATGCAGGAAAGCAAGACTCCACTCAGGAAATGAGTCGAATTCTTGGATACAAATTGGATGAAGGATGCATGTATTATAATAATCGGCTATGTATTCCCAATGATGAGGGAATAAAGGGAAGAATTCTGAGAGAAGCCCATGATAGCCTGATAGCTGGACATCCAGGGTTTATAAAAACCTATATGTCTGTTAAGAAAAGCTTCTTCTGGCCAGGACTAAAAAAGGATGTACTTGATCATGTGCAAAAATGCTTATTGTGTCAAAGAGTCAAGCCAGAGAGAGTCAAGATGCTAGGGAAACTGCAGCCTCTAGACATTCCATAGATGAAGTGGGAATGTTTCAGTATGGACTTTTGTCACTGGATTACCTTTAGTGCAATCAGGTTACAACTCCATTTTTGTGGTAGTTGGACAGGCTAACCAAAGTTGCCCATCTGATTCCAATGAAAGAAACATACTCTACAGTAGATGTTGCTAGAGTTTTCCTTAAAGAGATCTTCAGATTGCATGGTTTACCTAGGAGGATAGTAAGTGACAGAGATCCCAGATTCACATCGAAATTGTGGACTACAAATGAGACTTGGGATTTAGTGCAATTGCCTGAAGGCAACAAAGCCATTGGATGCAAGTGGGTGTACAAAGTAAAACATAACAGTGATGGAAGCATAAGCAGGTACAAGGCTAGACTGGTAGCCAAAGGATATGCGCAGACATATGGCATTGATTATGAGGAGACTTTCAGCCCAGTTGCCAAGATGGCAATAGTGAGAGTTGTGATAGCAATGGCTCCGTCAAAGCAATGGTCTTTACATCAAATGGATGTAAAGAATGCATTCTTGCATGGGGATTTGCAGGAAGAGGTGTATATGTTGCAGCCACTTGGTTATGAGGATGTGAGTCACCCCGAGCATGTTTGCAGGCTGAAGAAAGCCTTGTATGGCTTAAAACAAGCACCAAGAGCATGGTCTGACAAGATTTTTGAATATCTTGTCACTATTGGCTTTCATCATGTAGCCAATGCAAATTTCTCGTTGTATGTGAGACACAGTGATAGAGGGGTTGTGCTTGTTGTCATCTATGTAGATGACCTGATCATTATGGGGGACCATGATGCAGAGATCTTTGATGTAAAGATCTTGCTTAGACAGAAGTTTGAGATGAAGGATCTGGGGGAGCTCAGATATTTCTTGGGCATTGAGGTGATTAGGTCACCACATGGTATTGGATTACTGCAGAGACCGTATGGCTTGGACATGTTGTCCAAGTATGGTATGACAGGCTGTAAGCCTATCTCAGTGCCATTGGATCAGAATGGCAAGTTGAGTGCAAATTCAGGAGAGATTTTGGAGGATCCTACTATGTATAGGCGCATGGTAGGAAGCTTGATCTACATGATGATCACTAGGCCAGAATAGAGCTATGCTATTGGGTTGGTGAGTCGATTTATGCACGTTCCTTGAAAGCTACATTTGGATGCATTGAGACGCATACTGAGGTATGTGAGGTCCACTTTGCATTGTGGACTATTTTATGAAACTGGGACAGAGATATGTGTACATGGGTACACAGATGCTGATTGGGCTGGTAGTATCTCAGATATAGGAGATCTATAAGTGGCTTCATGTTTTCTTTGGGGAGTACTGCTGTGACTTGGAGCAGCAAGAAGCAGCCTACAGTTGCTCTATCCAGTACACAGAGGCCGAGTAGTACAGAGGTGCTGCTATGGCAGCGTGTGAGGTAGCTTGGTTGAGAAAGCTACTTGCAGATTTGGGTCTATTAGTGGATAGACATGTTGTCATTTTCTGTGACAACATTAGTAGTATACAGTTGGCCAGGAACCCAGTTTTTCATGCTTGCACGAAGCATATAGAGGTCCACTACCATTTTGTCAGAGAGGACTTTGACTCGTTAGAGTAATTCCCCCGTTAGAAGATTTTTCCCATGGCGGAATTGCCCGTGCCTTCCGGGGTGAGGGGAACCTTTTCGGGCCTACCCGCACTAGCCTCTCATTCGGGACATCCGCGGGAGGCCCCTAGTGTGGATCCCTGCCCCACGCGGGAGGCCGATGTCGCTTCCACCGTGCCGGGCAGGAGCCCCAGAGGGGGCGGGGGATCTCACATACTATAACAAAAAGTGATGTTCAATGGCAACCTCTATGGTTAGTGTTGCTTACCTCTTGTCTAAAAGCCTTTCCAATTTGCATTGTACACTGCACATTCACCAGGGTATCTAAGGAGAAGCCATATTACTCAGCTTGTGCTATAATGGTTGTCACTTAACACATAGTACCAATGACAAAAATAAGAGAGCCATTGTCATCTAGGATGGTCTCACAAATCTAAATCAATAAAGGCTCATCTCCATCTATGTGGCATAGACATAAAACGTGAGAATTTGCACCCCAATATATACATAATAACACTTAAGGTCTTAATGATAGAAAAACCCTCTTGATCACTCACATGTACAAAGATTCCATGGCGGGAAAATGTCATCGGCTTAGCCATAAATGAAACCTCTTGTGGAAAACCTCACTATAATACAATCACACGTGTTGTGCTGCTATTAATACCTGTAATTTTAAAGGTCCGGTTTCCCTCACGATTTGCAACATATCAAAAAGATGTACTAGCTCCTCTAGACACTCTTGGTTCTGAATTACACGGCTTATCTTCAAAGGATCCCCAACAAATACCCTCACCTTTGGTGGAGAATCATGTCCTGCTACACCATGTTAAGAAGAGTTACACATTAATTGTCATTACATGATATGAAAGACACATATTTACAATACTTACACATGTGTTTACAATCCTTACACATGTGTTCACAATTGATTAGTACACCTATCCAGCACCAATGCTTCTATAAATAGTAGAGGAACTAAAACTTTGATATTGTAACATGCTTGGAATACCGAGGACTACTATCAACGGCATACGAAGAGACATTCCTACAAAGTATACATTTTGTAAGTGCATGCACTACACATATAGATTACATTATCATTACTAATGAATAAAATCATACCTAGAAAATTCATTTGGATTAGTGCTCAATTGGTGTCAAAACACCTAGTAGGCTAGGTGGATTATTATGTTGCGATGGTGTATTTGGCACTTTACCTCTTGCCAAGCTTATCTAGATCCATAACTTATTTGTCTACATTAGTTTTTCAACCTTGTAATAATCGAACCCCTCACCTCTTGCCAAGCATCTCTAGACGTTTAACTAAATAATGTACATTAGAATCTCAACTATTTAATAATCAAACTAATGAATCATGAGTAAAAGAGTTCCTTACCTATTGTTAACCACTCTGATTAACATTACTTTTCAAGCGTGGCTATGCTCATTGTAACTTATCTTTTGTAACAGCGCAAAGAGCTTAATGATAAAAGAGACATGGGATGACCGATCTTACGACTTGTGTAATGCCGGTCATAGGAAAGAGTTGTACATAGAGTTAGGAAGATTAGTTTTGGTCCCCCAATTATAAATGGGTGGCCGGCCATTGTAAACTAAGAGTTCTTATATATAAGATATTTTTATGAAATATGAAAAGGGACAATACCATTAGTCTTATTTTGAGTTTTTCCTCTCTCTCTCTCTCTCTCTCTATCTATCTCTCTCTCACTCTTATTAGCTTGTGGATGCATGCTTGCTTGTGGTTAGTTGCATGCTTGATTGTTGTTGTGTATGCTTTTAGGGATGGTGATACTCTAGCTTCTCATCTCCTATTCCCTCTCTTTTCTTTGTACCAAGGTCCCTCTTGCATGCATGTGCCATGTTGTGAAGGTTAAGATTTCTATAGCTCCCTCCTTCTTTCTCTCTACCTAGCTCTTGAATCTCCACTTGGGTGACACAAGTGGAGGAGGAGTGAGCCCCCCTAACGGCTTCACATCAAGGATCTAACCCCCATTAGGGTTCGCTAAGTGCACATCACCGAACTCCACCCTTGCATGTTGTTTCTCTTCTTCTCTCCCTCTCTCTTGTGTGCAAGGTAGTATGTTAGGACTAACATCTTTGGCGTCGCCTGTCAGCCGATGCACATTCACCTAATGCAGGACATTCTCAGAGAATACTTGGATGATTTTGATCTTGTTTTCTTTGATGATATTTTGATTTACTCAAAGAATGCAGCTGACCATGAAGCTCACATCCATAAAGTTCTTGAGATTCTAAGGAAGCACCAACTCTTGCAAAAAAGAGCAACCATGTTGAATACTTGGTCTTTCTAGTATAAAAGATGGAATTCCAGATTCCGCAAAAGTCCAAGCAGTCATAGATTGGCCTGAACCAAAGATAGTGAAAGAAGTCAGGGGATTCTTGGGATTAACTGGTTGGTATAGAATTTTTATACCTAAGTATGCTCTCATAGCTTTCCCTTTGACTAATCTTCTCAAGAAGAATACCCCATTTCAATGGTCTACCAGGTGTCAGAGTGCTTTTGATGAGCTGAAGACCACCTTGGTAACCAATCCCGTTTTGAAGTTGCCAAATTTCTCTCTACCCTTTGCGGTAGTAATAACTGATGTAAGTGGTTTTGCCCTGGGAGGTGCACTCATGTAGGAAGGTCATGGAGTGACCTATGAGTCCCGAAAACTCAGAACGCATGAGAGAAATTATGTTGTCCATGACCTGGAGCTACTTTCAGTAGTCTATGCCCTGAAGTTGTGCAGACATTACCTACTGGGTCAAAGATTCACTTTGATGAGACATATCATCAGAGCTTAAAGTGGATCTTCACTCAGAAGAATCTCAACATGCGCCAAAGAAGGTGGATGCAAACCCTGCACGAATTTGATTTTGAAATCAAGTACCGCCCATGCAAAGAAAATGTGGTAGTAGATGCCCTTAGCAGAAAAGCCTCCTTGCTTGCAATCACAGTGGTGTCAAATCCATTGATTAATGAACAAGAGAGAAGATCATGCAAGATAGATTCTTTGGCCCTATTGCTACCCTACTTATGTAGGAAAGCAAAACTCCTCAAGAGTTGAATCGAGTTCAAGGGTACAGCCTGGATGAAGGAATTATGTATTATAATAGCAGGCTATGCATTCTCGATGATGAGGGAACTAAGGGTCAAATCTTGAATGAAGCCCATGATAGCCTTATAGCAGGACATCTAGGTTTCATCAAGACCTACATGTCCATAAAGAAAAGCTTCTTTTGGCTTGGACTAAAAAAGGATGTACTTAATCATGTACGTTAATGCCTGATATGTCAGAAAGTCAAAGCCGAGAGAGTAAAAATACCTGGGAAGTTACATCCATTAGACATCCCCCAGATGAAGTGGGAATGTATCAGTATGGATTCTATTAGTGGACTACCTTCAGTGCAATCAGGCTACAACTCCATCTTCGTGGTAGTTGACAGACTAAACAAAGTTGCCCATCTGATTCCAGTAAAAGAAACCTACACTGCACTGCATGTGGCCAGAGTGTTCCTCAAGGAAATCTTCAGATTGCATGGCCTACCCCCAGGAGAATTGTAAGTGATTGAGATCCCAAATTCACATCAAGATTTTGGACTACATTCTTCGAAGCAGTAGGAACTTTCTTGGATAGCAGCACAACTTACCACCTTGAGACAGATGGTCAAACAGAAAGGGTGAACCAAGTAATCGAAGATATACTTCGGTCATGCTGTGGCATGGAACCCACGAAGTGGCTAAGCTATCTACACCTAGTCGAGTTTGTCTACAATGCTTCTTATCACTGAAGTATCGGGATGAGCCCTTTCAAAGCCTTGTATGGACAAGACTGCCTAACACCATTAACTTGGTCCGACCCATTGATTAGGGTCGAGATATCTAGAGAGATGCTTGATGACATGGAGCAGCAGATGCAATCAATCCGCAAGGATATAAAAGCTTCCCACCAGGATAGACAGAAGCAGTATGCAGATAAGAAGAGGTCAGATAGAAAATTTGAAGAAGAAGATATGGTCTTCATTTGAGTACGCCCCAAAAGAAGTTCTCTATCTCTTGGGAAGTACAAGAAGTTATCCCCCAGATACTGTGGGCCATATCTGATTACAAAGAAAGTAGGTGACTTAGCCTATGAACTTCTTCTGCCTCCTCATCTCAAAGTACATAATGTATTTCATGTCAGCCTGCTTAGTACCGAGCCCAAATCATGTGCTTAATGATGAACTCTTAACTTCTTCAACCCAAGGGCGGATTGAACTCAAACCTGAAGAAATCCTTGATGTTCAAGAGAAGGTTCTCATCAGGAACAGAATTCTGAGAGAATTATTGAGAGAAAGAAGCTGAACTGATGCAGGATTATCCCCAGTTTGCGAGATGAGGACATCTCGCATTTTTCAAGTGGGAGAGGATGTAAGGTTTTGGCCTAGAGAGAGAAAATATTCTAGAGGGAGGTAATTTAGTTTTTAGATATCTTTGGATGGAAAAATATCCCTTCTCATTAAAGTAAATTTCCCCAAAACAGAAGTTTAAAAAGAAATTCCTAAGGTGCATTAGAAATAAATTATAAAGTGCACAAAAGACCTTAGCCTAAGGGTCCAAATTTTTTGAAAATTTTGGATTAAGGTTCTTATGGACCAATACAATTAATCCAAATTTAGGGAGGAGATAAATTGAAGAATAAAAGGAAAACCCCCCAAAAAGAGTAAATGCTCACATAAGATGAAGAGTGGACTAAGGACCAAAGAAAAGAGTGAAAAAATAAAATTTGACACCTGAGAGTGGGGATCTCCCCTCATGAAGTAGGTTCCTTTTTCTCATCATTAGCCCCAATTTTAAATCAATAAAATGAGATATTTTCATCTCTCCTCTCTCCTATTTCAAAACTAGATCCAAAAGTAAGCTGAACTGACCCAAAAATGGTCAAAAATTGACCAAACTCATCTGAACAATTCTAGACTCAGTTTGCTTGGTTAGAGGCTCACTTTTTCCTATAAATAGAAGCCTCCCCCTTTGTAAAATCTTAATGGTGTTTATGCAGTGTTACTCCTATCCTGAGCCATCTACATTGAATTTCTTAATAATTCAATTGTTTTTGGCCTAATCCTCTCCAAAGTGAATTGGTGGCCACTCTTGCTTCAAACAAGAGTGGAACCCTCAATCCCTCAAGCCAAAGGAGAGCTTACAGGCTCCATGTGAGCTAATTTTCTTACTTGTTTTTAAATTTTAAATCTATGGTTTTCTTATTTTTTTATGTTTTACAGTTGATTGAATTAAATTCAAATGCTATGCCTTTGATAAAAAGGCCACCCCCTTCTCTTCTTTACATTCAGACATTTCTCAATCCTAGAAACATTAACTAAGGGATTAATTAAACTCTTGTTATTGTTTACTCTCTTAACTTTAAAAAATTATGTAGATTACAGTTCTATAAATCTAATTTGGGTTAATTTAAGTCAAATAAAGAATGATAAACATAGAAATGCTCAGCCATACAAATTAGGAGGTTATGGCAAAATTTTCCAGAATTTTGTGGAAAAGAAACTTTGTTTTTATGTTATTCCAAAAGAGTAGTTCCCACCATTTTTGCATCTAAAAGAAATATTCTAATTACTCCATGTACATATTCACCTATGAATATGCATGGATATCACTGATATTAATTATTAAAATTGATTTCTATGCATAGAAAGATGCATAAAGGAATTTTTTATTATAAAAGTGTTATTCTTATTAAATTTAATTTCTATGCATAGAAAGATATATAATGAAAATTTTTTTATTATAAAAGTGTTATTCTTATTAAATTTAATTTCTATGCATAGAGAGATGCATAATGGATTTTTTTAATTATAAAAGTGTTATTCTCATTAAATTTGATTTTTATGCATAGAAATATGCATAAAGGAATTTTTTTTATTATAAAAGAGTTATTCTTAATTAAATTTGACTTTTATGCATAGAAAGATGCATAAAAGAATTTTTTATTATAAAAGTAATCTTATTAAATTTGATTTTTATGCATAGAAAGATGCATAAAGAATTTTTTTAAATTATAAAAGCGTTATTCTTATAAAAAATGATTTTTATGCATAAATAGATGCATAAAGAAATTATTTTTTTTAAAAGTGTTATTCTTATTAAATTTGATTTTATGCATAAATAGATGCATAAAAGGATTTTTTTATAAAAGTGTTATTCCCATTGAAGTTGATTTTTATGCATAATTAGATGCATAAAGAATTTTTATATCAAAGTTAGAATTCTCTTAAATTTTATGTTTAAATCCTATGAGTATTTGATAAATGAATAATTAAATACTCTAAGAGTGAAATTTATATCGTTTTATATTCACACGGATTGTAAAAAGAAAATTCAAGAAATCTATCGAGATCGAAATATTCAGATAAATGATTATTTTATTCCTCATTGGAATTCATAACTAATTTAGAAATCAGTTAAGTGAATATTCAAAGAAAGAAATTTAGTAAAAATAACTGAATTATCAAACCTTTTTGAGAAAGATAGTTCAAGAAAAATCTTATTCGACTCGAACCTTGAATCAAACTATGACCAAGACCAAATTTTTTTGTCAGTTTCAAGGAAAGAAGGTGTGACCAGTTTAGAAAAAATACTCTCAAAACTCTCACCTAATCTTAAACTAAGTTTGAGACCCTTCAAATTAATCAAGGTTATAGAATTCGAGGAATTCTGGTATGAAATTTAGAATTCCGATCAAGAAGTTTTGGGGATACTGATTCAAGAAATACTCCTTGTATTCAAAAGAAAATCAAACTGAAAACTTGCATAGAAACCCTATTTTCTTAAAGGACTGTCTTACGCTAGAATGCTGGAGGGAGCATTTGGTATATGTTTTTCTAAGGGAAGTTTGGTTGCAATAGCTAGCGGGGAGTGTTCAAAGGACAGCTCACGCGGCAAAGCCTGCCTAGGTCTTGACTAGCCTTGGTATGGTTGAAAAATGGTGTGCTTCCGATACGATGGATGAGGGCCGATGAAGCGGTCCCTGAGTGAAGTGCCAGGACACCTAAGGAGGATCCTGGAGGGTTCTCACCAAGTGATACACGGTCTCGCAGGTGCCTAGGACACCCATGCGTATGTCATGGAAGATATTGTATGATGGACGAAATCATTATTATAATCTATTACTGGATCTCGTTGTTGCTGACCAATTGGTCCCAATGCAGAGTCCAGAGTGATTCTGTTTTTTGAGAAACAAGGGGCTGGATGGAATTTTTGAGTTATGACATCTGTAACCAATAAGTGTTTGTCAATGGATTATTTTATAAGTTAAAGTTTTAAAGAGGAGTGTGTGCGTATCTATATTCAAAAGCAAAAGATAAGAAAGGCATTTAATTATGGGTGGGTAAGTAATTGTCTGGTTCTACCGATTCCAATGGTTGGGTGGTGGCTAACCCATGGGCCAGATGGGGTTAGACTGGAATGAGGAGAGTTTTAATAATTAAATTAAAATAATAGGAATACGCTTAGAATTCGACTAGTTAAATAAAACCCTGAAGAATTTCTCAAATGAGTAGATTAATGGCTCTGCTTGACTTCGGTTATAAAAAAAAAGCGTTGATTTTCTCAAATGATTAGAACAACGGCTGTGCTTGATTTCGGTAAGGAAAAAGGCATTGATTTCTTCAAATTAAGTCAGTGATAGTTTTCCTTCTATCTAGTTTAATCAAGTGAAGGATAGTTTAGTCTCTTGACCCCGTTATTCGTCAAGATAATTAAAAAGGTGGAATCGTCCCAGTTTTTCGGGCAAGGAAAATTTTCGGGGTTTTGGAATGACCATCAGATTAGTCTCGTGTCCGGACATTCGAGGGCGAGGCCCCGAGTGGGAAACCCTACCCACGCAAGAAGAAGCTACTTCCGCTGTGCTAGCGACTGAGAATGCGATGCGCGTAGGGGGCAGAGGGGTCTCACACATGTCATCTCTAGATCCTAGAGCAAAAATATGGTAGAGAAAAAGCCATCAAACCAAGACCCAACCACTAGTCTAGAGAGCCATGCCTATCTCAGGAGTGGATGATTCATACAGGGCCCAAAGACTCATACAAAACCTAGGGCCAATCCATCTTCCCAAGGACCGGAAACATTATACCAAACGATAAAGGGCCTACTCGGCCGAGTCTCACTAGCCTAGTCCACGCATATATATCAACAGTATCCACCACAGGGAGCAAAGCCCGAGTACCACATAGGACCACAAGGGGCACATAAGACAAGGGCCTCCAATGGTCTATTATCCGCATGGCCCTGCTCCTCCTCCAATCATTACTCAACCAACAACCGCTCTGGCCATGGCAAAGGACGAACATCAAAAAAGTTAAGATTAGCCAATGAGAATAGGAAGGGGGGGTTGTGGGCATCAACGCCCCTAGCTCCAGTGTAACCTGCACCACCAGGACCCAGAAAAGAGTGGAACAAACCCGCAAACATCTCAAAGGTGTAGGGACTCAGAAAAGAGTGGAACAAACCCGCAAACATCTCAAAGCTGATCACTAAATTTGATGAAGCAGCCAGAGACCCAATCCCAAATTTGGAGATGTTCAACCAAATCTATGAAGCCTTTGGCCACATGGAAGATCAAGTTAAGGTGAGTCCCTTTGGCCTCACCCTAGTAGATGGTAAAGCGGGCCAATGGTTTAGATCCTTAAAAGCCAAGGACAAGGTCAACTTTAAAGCCTTGAAAGAGTCCTTCAATGTCATATTCTCTTGCCAAGGTACCAGATGGAGTCCAGTGAAGTAGTTGCACAATGTAGACAAAGGGATGGTGAAACCATGCGAGACTATATCTATAGAGTCAAATATCTCCACTCCCACTATAGTGCCATAGAAAAGATCTCTAGTGAGAGATTAATAGGGAGATTTTTGGAAGGTCTATGATGTACCCTTACACAATTCATTGTATGCCTTGGCCCATACCTCCTTCGAGCAATGTTGTAGGAGAACTCGCCAAGGCCAAGATTGAGTTGTCCAACCCCATGTCTGTCCAAAGAGGGAGCTTGTATGGTGCCCGATCTATTGAGCTAAACATACCATCATGGAGTGTCCACATTTGCAACCCCTTCCCAACCTCTATTGCACATATTTCCAAAGATGGGGCAATCACGAAGTCATGAATTGCTATCAGCAAAGAGCTGCTCAAGCTCGCACTCTACCTCAAGCCTTGCCTGCAAACCCAAGGCAACCGTTGGTTTTGCCAACACTTGCTCTCCACAATGCACCTTAACTAGGCCAAGAAGTTACCCAAAGAGGAATTCTTATGGTACCTAAATTACCCTCACCACCCTTAGTTCTCCCACCTCAACCCCCATTGCCGCGAATCGCATCTGTTTGTTAGCTAACCCTAGCAAAAATCTTTGAAGAAGGGGACGAGGGGTAAATTCCAGAAGGTTCTAAATACGAAACCCTTGAGCCAACAAGTCAACCCTTTCAAATTCTAAAGCCACCCAAATGTACGCAATGTACTTAGCCGCCCTAATGCCACGGGGCTAAAACATGAATACAATGGCAAAACGGCCACCTATGCAATGCTATCATTGCATAGGACCTTACCGAGTGGCTGAGTGTCCTATATCAAGAAAGGGATGGAAACTACCTCTGTATGTGCTCCCACATTAGCCTCTATATGCATTCAGTATGGAAATGACCATTAGTATAAAGATTGTCCGCTACGATGACCTAGAACATTGGGAAAGGCTTGTAAAGCTAATCCCAACACCAACATTAACCTGTTGAGTGTAAGAGATGGCTTCATCCACAGTCTCCCTCTCAATGCTATAACCAAACTACAAAACAGACAAAGGGCCCCGTAGCTCATACTGTCAGAGGCATCAACCTTGTGAGACTAGGGACAAGCAAAAGTCTTATCCTCAAAGAATGTCCCTGAACAAGCAGGAGAAAGTAGACGCTCAAGAAAGAAAAGCCCAAACACTTCAAGACCTATCAAATGGCCGACAGATTCATGCAATATGACTAGGCCCAAAGGTCTCATAATGGACAATTAGGGACCTCATATGATGGTCCAACTAAGGTAAAAGAAATTAACTTGGTAGGCCCAGGTGAAGACCCAAGGCCAGTAGACATTGGAGAAGACCTCTCTATAGAGAAAGAGACCGTGCTCATCACTCTGCTTATAGAATTCTAGGATTTCTTGCCTGGAAGTACACAGATATGAAAGGTGTACCTCTTGAAGTAGTCAAGCACACCATCGCGATGGTTGATGGAGCAAGGCCTGTCAAACAAAGGGCTTATCCTATGAACCTAAAATGTTCCAAGATGGTCCGAGAAGAGATCAACAAACTCATTAACACCAAATTCATCTATGATATAGAGCATACAAAATGGGTATCACCCATTGTGATAGTGCCCAAAAAGAATGGGAAGGTAAGAGTGTGTGTGGACCTCAAACAAGTCAATGCCGCTACCATAAGGGAACGTTATCCCTTACCCTTCACCAAGCATGTGCTAGAATGAGTAGCACAAAAGGAAGCCTACAGCTTCCTTGATGGATTCTTCGGCTACAATCAAGTGTTGATCTACCCCAAGGATTAGCACAAAATAGCCTTCACCACCAAATGGGGCACTTACGCATACCGTGTCATGCCCTTCGGGCTGACCAATGCTGTAAGATTCCTCCCTCCATCTTTTGAGGTGTAAAGGTGTAAGAACCTTCCCTTCAGTTCTTCTTGAAATTATTCCCCTCTCTGAAATAGGACAAAGATCTTGTTTTACCCTGTTTTGGCTTAGAGAGAGAAAATATCTAGAGAGAGATAATCCAAAATTGAGATATCTTTAGATATAAAAATCCTCCTAGTGTCTAAAATGGATTCCTCTGAAACAGAAGTTCAAAATAAACTTTCCAATGTGCATTAGGAATTAATTAAAAATGTGTATAATGGACCTTAGCCTAAGAGTCTACATTTTCAGAAATTTTTGGATTATGGTCCAATTAAGGTTCCAATGGGCCAATTGGATTAATCCAAGTGTTGGGATGAGATAAATCCAAAAGAATAAAAGAAAATACACAAAAATAAGCAAATGCTCACATAAGATGAAGAGTTGACTAAGTAAAAGGTTTATTAGTTAAAAATTATGAGATATTACTAAAAAATGAGATATTTTGGAATAATGATGCTTTTGTGAAAAAATATTGGAGCTATACCATGCCAGTACTATATTAAAATAATCATATTTTCTATTATCCCTTAAATTTTCCTCTCTCTTGGGAGTTTGGAGCTCTCTCTCCCTACAAGAACTCTTGGAGCTGCTCTCCTCCTCTCTCTTGGGAGTTTGGAGCTCTCTCTCCCTACAAGAACTCTTGGAGCTGCTCTCCTCCTCTTGGTGGACTAATTGATTGGTCGGGGGATTCACTGCTAATAGAGAATAATGCCAAACTTGGAGGTAAAATCATTTTTATGGTTTTTCTAATTTATCTCAATAATTTTCTTCTTCTCAACTCCTCTCAAGCTTGAGAAGCTTTCTAAATAATTATTTTGATTCAAATCAAGCTTTCCCTTAAAGTCTTAATGCTTAATTAAGAGAAAGTTAATCTTTATGCTTATTTGTAATGCTTTCTTTAAGTAGATCTCTCTCTCTAAAAGAATAGCCATCTTTATGGCTAAATCCTTTGAGAAAGGATGCTTCTCAATGATAGTCTCTTAACTCAAAGCTAAACTCTAGGCTTGATAAGCTAGAGATTAAGAAAATGGTATTTTTATGGTTTTGTGTTAACAAAATAGTGGTTATTTATTTAAGATTATTTTTAAGTAGTTAAAAACTACTTTGATTGATTCTAAACGAGAAATACATTATCCTATCAATTTGGGAAAAGAGAAATAATGGAATTAGCTTAATCTAGTGGGATAATCATAATTAAGTTTATGATTATGGTTAAAATTATGATTTAAATTCATAATTTGATTTTAAGCATAAAAGAGAAACTAATATCATATTTCCATAAGTTTTTATTCTTTAGAAAAATTTAAGAATTATCAGTAATAGCAGCGAAGCTATGGTAAAATTTTTAAAAAATAATACATATCTTATTTTTATGCATAATGCTAAAAGAGGACTTCCTATCATATTCTAGAATTGGACATCCTATGCAAAAAGAATGATTTTCATCGTATTCATGACAAATATTTTTTTTTGTAATTATGCATAATTAATTGATTATGAAAAAAGAGTAAATTTCGGTAAATTTATTTTTTTATAAAAAGAGGAATTTGTGGATATGATGTAATGTGGATGGAATGAATGTGATGTGATATGGACGGAATGAATGTGATGTGATAAGGATAGATGTGGATTGAATGTATGTGATGTGGTATGGATGCAATGAATGCGATGGATGTGAATGGGTGTGATGTGGGGTGTGATGTGGATGCAATGAATGTGATGGATGTGAATGGGTGTGATGGATGTGAATGGATGTGATGAGATATGAATGGATGTGAATGGATGTGATGAGATGTGAATGGATGCAATGAGATGTGAATGGATGTGAATGCGATATGATGATATCTGAATGGATGTGATGTAATGTGAATGGATAGATGTGATGTGGATCTAGGTAGATGTGAATGGATGAGATGTGATGTGAATGGATATGATGTGATGTGATGTGGATCGGGGTAGATGTGAATGGATGTGATGTGATGTGATGTGGATATGGGTAGATGTGAATGGATGGATGTGATGAGGATGGATGTGACGTGATGTGTTAAGGATCTGAATAGATGTAATTGGATGTGATGAGATGTGATGTAATTGGATGTGATGGATGTGACGTGATATGTTAAGGATCTGAATAGATGTAATTGGATGTGATGAGATGTGATGTGGATGAATGTGATGTGATGTGGATAGATGTGATGAGATGTAATATGATATGATTGAATAAGAATGAATAAAGGATGATGGGAATGGATATGATTGGATGTGGAATAAGCAAAGTGAATTGATTTGGAAGAATGTGGAATAACGAGAAATGATGTGAAACAATGTGGAAAGATGAGACCTCGATAGAAACTGTATTTATGACTTGTTTTTAAATGACTATTTTATGTCAAAAATATTGGGGAAGCATTTTGACCATCTTGTTAATGAGATCATGGAGACCTAAGTGATAAAGTTGCAATAGCAGCTGACAGAGAGTCAATGGAGGATGTCTCGCGTACCAGCCTCAGGTCGATTTAAATGGTGAGCTTTCGATACGGTGGATGAGGGACCAATGAAGCGGCCTATGAGTGAAGCGCTAGGTGACCTGCGAAGGAACCTAGAGGGTGCTGACCATATGGTGCTCAAGCTCTGGGTCACCGAAGATACCCACACGTGTGTCGAGGAAGAAAATGGAACAAGGTGTTAGAGTTGTTTTCTGAACTCGGGCATGGATCTGGTTGATTGGCCTTGTTGGTCCTCAACGGATGAGTCTATGGCTCTTTTATATGGTTCTGTTGGTTGATCTTGTTGATCAACGGAGAGTCCATCTGGATTTTCTTATGTGATTATATTTTCGAGTACTATGAGCTAGGAACTATTGAAAAGGCCCCTGAGTGAACAAGTGGTGAGCGTTCTGGTTGCCAAGGATGCCATAGGTACACTGATGAAGGAATGATTGGAAATTAGAATTCAAGTTGGCTATTTTGGAGGATTATGATCAATGATACTATGGTTTCATTAAAAGATTGTTTTAAAGACAGCTGAATCTATGAAACAAGCAATTTCATATTGGGTTTGTAAGTGGTGTGACTATCTTGAAGTTTGCTTGAAACACTGGCTAGGGGGCATGGGAACTCTTTTCCCTGGTACCCGAGGCAAAACATAACCAACTTTCTAAATGGATCCTATCACTATAGTGGTCGGGCGGTTGCCATAACCAATGGGATTCGATGGGGTTAGGCTGGACTGATGGATCCCTAGCATGAGACTCAATTCTGTTAAGTTACGATAGTTGAAATAAATCCCGGATAACCCTTGTTCTATGGAAAAGAATCAACAACGGTGCCTCTTGATGAGGAAAAAAGCGTTGGACTCTATGATCCAAGTGCAAGTCTTTTCCTTGATCTGACCATGTGACTTACGAGTTCGGTTGGATCAGTTTGGTTAGTTAAGGCTCTTGACTACGTTAGAATAAAAATAACCGGGAGGAATCGCCTATGTCTGCTGGGTGAGGGAAGTTTTTTTGGGTTCGATTTTGGAAGAATCGAGGGATTAGTTCTTATTCTAATATCCGTGGGCGAGGCCCCGAGTGTGAGAGGTTCTGCTCTACACAAGAAGTGCTACTTCCGTTGCTAGCATCCCCAAAGGGGGCAGGGATCTTTCATGCCCTTGGCACCTTCCAGCATCTAATGTGTGTGGCCTACAAGAAATATCTTTGGAAATTTCTTGAGGTATTTATGGATGAGCTTTGTGTCAACTCCTCATCGAAGGAACACCTTGATTGTTTACATAAGGTGTTAGAAAGATGCAGGCTATATTGCATATCATCGAACCCACTTAACTGTCCATTTTGGGTTAGAGATGGAGTGATCAAGGGACACATTGTCTCTAGACAAGGAATCTCCATGGATGACAACGTGTGGCTCATCCTTGAGCTATCCCCGCCCACCAACTTTAAGGAGTCAAGCATTTCATGGTACATGTTGGCTACTATTGGCGATTGATTTTTATGTATCCTGATATAGCTCAACCTCTTTATGGACTCTTGATCATTTTTGAGTGGATGGAGGAATGCCAACAAGCTTTTACGAGCCTCAAGAAAGCCTTGGATAGTGCTCCTATTCTCAGGTCCCCCAACTGGGACATTATCTTTCATGTCTATATCGATGCCTTCACTTTTGCTGTCGGGTAAAAACAAGATGGATTTCCCCATCAGCTTTGCCAGCCAACCAACTCAAGGAGGCTGAAAGAAATTATACCACAACTGAAAGATAAGGGTTGGCCATGGTCTACACCATTAAGAATTTTTGCCATTATCTTCTGGTGACCAAATTCATCTTCTTTTGTAGAGAATCAAGTTCTTCTATACTTGGTAAATAAGACTTGTACAACAGGAAGGATCACCAGGTGGCTTCTTATCTTTCTTGAGTTTGACTTCACTGTTACAATGAGGAAAGGCTCACAGCATGTCTTGGTAGACCACATGTCAAGGATCCCTAATGGTGAGCCGCCAGTGGGAGTGGATGATGGTTTACCACATGTGGCCCTATTCCAACTATGCTTAATTCCTGAGTGGGGCAAGGAGGTAGCACACTTTCTAGCCAATGGCTTACCAATGGACCCCCTCCTAAACAAGGAGCATGCCCGTCACCTAATTAAACAGGCAGCCCCCTACCAACTCATTGCAAGACAACTCTATAGGCATGGGAAAGTCAAGATTCTTACACGTGTCCATGAAGACGAATATGTCTTCCTTCTAGAACAAGCTCACTCTACCTATGCTCGGGGGAACTTTGCAAAATAGATATCACTACATGCAAAGTCCTCACAACCGGGTTATGGTGGCCCACCTTAATGGTGGATACAACATAATACATCAAGCGGTGCGATGAAGGCCAACGCGCGGAAATTCCCCGCTTTAAGGACAACATGCCCCTGAACCCTGTAGTGTCCTTGTCGTGCAACCATTTGAAAAGCAGGGCATTTATGTCATTGGGCCCATTAGTCTCACAGCTAAATACACTCAAGACATATATATAACCATTGCTACAGTCTATTGCACTAAGTGTGGGTCAAAGCTCGGGCTAACCAAAAGCTGATGCGTGATCGATTGTAAAATGCCTTTATTAATCAGTCACACACTTTGGTTTCTCCCTGAATCTTGTGAGCAACAATGGAATGCATTTCATTAATGAATTAGTCCAATTCCTCTTACAAGAGTTTCTTGTTACTCATAAAAAGTCCTCCCTCTATCACCCCCAAGTGAATGGCCAAGCCAAAAGCACAAACAAGGTTTTGTGTGCCATTCTATCTATTCTATCTGAAACTGTGGAAGCTAGTCACAAACGATTGGGAACAAAAGTTACTGATAGCACTCTGGGCCTATAGAACTTCCTACAAGACAGCTACCAAAGCCACCCCCTTCAGTTTGACTTATGGTACCAAAACAATTATGCCAATGGAGTTCTTGGTCCCCATCTTACGCATCTCTATAAAAGAGAAGCTCATAGGGAACATCTTAGGCTATTACCTTTTCGAGCTTAAAAATCTCAATGAAACATGACTTCTAGCCACATATATTATGATTATCGAAAAGCTAAGGCATAAACAATCGTTCGACAACTACCTAAAAGACAAACAAATGAACAAGGCCAACATGGTTCTCTTATTCAACACAAAAACACCCAAAAAGAAACTCAAGGTCAGAGGCTTATGACCTTTCTTAGTCACTAAGATAACCCCGCAAGGCGTTGTGTGCATAGAGACACTTGATGGTGTCGAAATGGCAGGATATTTCAATGGTAGCAAATTAAAATGCTAATATGGCCTACTCACAGAAGCCGCCCTAAAAGCGCCATTCATGAAAAAAACAATAAAAAAGGACCATGAAGATATGAAACAAGCCGCCCAACAAGAGGCTAAAGTGAGGCAAGCCAAGCTTTGGCAGAAACAAATCATGGTCAACATGGCCCAAGTGGTAAACCTCGAAGAGAAACAATGGGAGGTGAAGCATGCTCGGTTGTGGCTACGAATGGCCACCCCGGTGAGCTTCACCCAAAGATTAGCTCTCATTGATACATGAGCTAATTACAATTCAATGTCTCACGAAACATGGCGTTCCCTTGGGGATCCTTCACTGAAAGATACCCTTGCCATAGTGACAACAGTGGCATCTCAGGAAGTTCACTGCTTAGGCACAACCACACTTTTGTTCTACATTAGAAATAATCCCTTGGAAGGGAAGTTTTATGTGATGCTGCCTGCAAGAATAATGCACAAATAAATTCTCCTTGGAAGGGGTTGGATGGGACACAACAGGTGCAACATCGATTGGGATGCAAGGAGGACTACCCTATAGCTATGGCCTTCGTCCAAGTTACGATCCTCATTGATGTCTAATTGCCAGTGATGAGAGTTATACACTACGACATGTATCTTGTTCAAGATTATAACTACAAATAGCCATAAGTGAGAAGTCTTGATGGACAATGACATTAGTTGAGTCCAGAATTCTTATCATCAGAGGAAGAACTATCGGAACCCTTATTGGATTGCTTCTTCTTATTTTCTTTGTTTTAAAGTTTATAGTAATTTTTCTATTGCATGACTAGATTTTTTGTAACACCGACAAGTCCCCTTCTTTGGTTTTTGAAATCACCCTCAGCCTCAGAAATTTTATTTGAATTGGTCTTCCGCTAAAATCTCTTGCCCTTATCCTTGGTTGCTAAATCTTGATCACTACTAGAACTCTCAAAAACATTCTTTTGATTTTTTTCTCTTACAATAGTAAGCTTAAAATCTCCTTATAAGTAAGAGGGGCTACATTAAATCTTGATCACTACTAGAACTCTCAAAAACATTCTTTCGGTTTTTTTCTCTTGCAATAGTAAGCTTAAAATCTCCTTATAAGTAAGAGGGGCTACATTAAATGGAGAGAAGTATTGAAACCCACATAAGATTCAAGAAAATAATTAAGGGTGATGTTAATCATATCTTTCCCACCACTACAAGATAATGCTTCCATACACACGTTCGATACACGCGATAAGTTACGGGCACGTGTATGGTCGTGCATGTATATGAGTAATATCGGGCGCGTGTATATGGGCATCTAAATTCGCGTGTATATTGAGTTCATAAATGCGTGTAGCAGAACGTGTGTATACGCGTAAACACTGTGTTTTAGACGCAGATATACATGCAAGATTACACGTGATAGCAGAGAGCAAATATTATTTAAGAAAAACTCCATACCTTTAAAAAAATAAAAACCATCTTCTTTAAACCATCTCATAGTACAATACAATATATATCATTACACAATCCCACTACATGCATTTACAACAATATATATTCAAAAACAAATCATGAGATGATAATTAAAAGACAACATATACAATAGAATTGTCATCAATTTAGAACGATACAATGATGGATTGGTTAGGATTTGATATCATCTTCAATAAGATCCATCCTTGCCAAACGATCAACATCAATATCCATTTGATTAATTTGTAAGGCTATGATTAAATTTATTCCACTATCGATAGGCCATTGATAATGGTACTGATGCCCTGATCATCCTCATCAACATCATCATCATTATTAATGGTAGGGTCATCCTCATGATCATGAGAAATGGCATGCTCATCCTCATTATCATGATCATCTCTTATTTCTTGATCATCGATCACAATATCTTCATTGGCATGTTCGACATCATCTTCATTGCGGCCTGTTACATCCTCCATATGCTCCATATCAGTGAATGTATTGTACATCACTTTGAAACGTGGTACAATAAGGATGACGTACCACCATTTAGTGTCATGCACCATTGGAAGATAGATAACCTACTCAAATACACATACTGCAATGTATTATCATATCAAAAGTCAAGGGGTACATGAGCTTAGATATATATGTACATGAAACACATTAGTAAAAAAACGTATACCTACTCACATTGTTGTGGCAATATGAGCCTATCTTTCTTTGTTTTCCTTGTGAACTTGAACATGTGATTGATGCGAGGAATTATAGGAAAGTGTCGCAAGACTTTACGAGGTACATCAAAACTCTTCACATCTGTTCTATACCTTGCTTCACCACCACAAGTGGGACAATGTCGACCCTCCTTATGCGTCCCACGAAAGAGAATGCAATCATTGACACATGCATGTATGCGATCATAATCCAATCCTCCAAGAGATGTCACATAGCGCCTCGCTATGTCTCTTGAGGTGGGTAGTTTATTCCCCTTTGGAAGCATGTTTGATAATAGCCTGCATCCAATATCATCAATTAACGATTAAAACATATTGAGCTTTATTCATTGCAAAACCCTTAACCACTAATTCAAATTTGCAAGTTAGAATTCTTACTTCAATAATGCGTCAAGACTTGCATTGCTCCATCCATAAACTGTTTGTAGATTGAATAATTCAAGTGAAGCATGTAAAATAGAGAATGTGCACCCTTCAAATACCGGTGTCGATGAAGCCTTGTGAAGATGATCTTGATCAGTTTCATCGTCATCCATACCTTTGGGATTATCCCTCAAAAGATGCTGCATCATATCATCAAACACTTCCTCTTCCACGACTTCGTGGGGTGTAGGGCTATTGTCATCCCTTTCCCACTCATCTTTGACAATAGATCCCGAAGCTCCAGCATCATCTCATCGCGACGCTTTGCATGCTCTCGTCGAGTGTAGGGCACCATGTTAGGGTGTGGTACTGCATCTTGCTCCAATTAGAGTATATATATTAACAACTCCATTAATTTGGACACCATGAGTCATTTGGATACTATCAATTTACATTTACTCACCTCTAAACCTGTTTGATTCCATTCTCCATACATGGAGATGTGATTCAAGGTAATTCGATGCGCTCATACAATGCATCCTTGACATCGATTACACATACACTTGATCCTTTGTTCCAACCACACATGGCGATTATGGTGACGCATTGTCTCATCTTCACCAGAACTGCTTGAGGAGGTTGATGACATTCTGTGTGTACAAAAAAGAGCAAATACATAATCATAATCAGTTTTTAATCAAAGTATAAAAAGTCTCTGTATCGCGTGTATAACCATGTGTATCTACACGTTTACCCTATGTCAAAACGCGTGTATTTGCGCTGCAATGTTACCATACACGCGATCATACACGCAACGGTCAACGTCATACTTAAAACAAAAGCCGCCGCCTACTCCAAAACCCTATCGCTTTCTTCAATTTCATCTTCTTCGTCACCACCAAAGCATCACAAGTGCAAGGAGATTGTAGGCGAGTGGAAGGAGCATACACACGAGTGCACACAAAAGCCAAAAAGAAGACTCACTTGTCAAGAGGTGAGTTAGTTGGTCTTGCCTCTTCCCTTCCTTTTCTTTATGCAAATGCCCCTTTTCTTTATGCAAGTGTCTCTGTCCTTTCTTCTCTTTCTTGCAAGTGTCCCTTTTCTTAATGCGAAAGTGACGTTCGGTAGGCGACCTTTTTTCGGCACTTTTTTTGCAGTCACGTATATAATCACGTGTATGCCTGCGTGTACTCTGCTAAACAGGTTTTTTCATGCGGAGATACACGCGATCGTCGATGGGATTTTACACACTCATTTACACGCGACTTCATGATGCATAATACACTTCATGATACATGATGCATACAAATGGATTCTTTTTGCAGATTCTTCATGGATCCAAGTTCTTCATTCAATCCATTTGCGTATGGCACTTGGATGATGGAGATGCTAAATCATTTTGGGCAGTTGAGATTACAGAGTATATGTATGCCCATCCTCCTCCTAGATTCCCTGGTATAGTCACCCCGCTCCCGAGTGCCTATGTCACTCGACAACCTTCTGTGCCTTCAAGTCCGGCGAGGAGACCTATCCCTTCCCAGACACACTCACGCACCTCCTCCCAGAAGGCACCATCACGTTAGGGCTCACAGCCACCATCACGTACTCTCTCATAGCCACCGTCTTGCTCAGTGTCACATCCACAGTCACGTACACAATCCCCCAGTCGTGACTCCACCTGCAGTATAGAGGAGAGAAGATGCCGCAGTAGGGAGAGCACACGCCGTAGTAGGGAGAGTGGGAGTGGAGGATGGGGAGGATGCGGCAGATGCTTTGGTGGGGGAGGTGGTAGGGCGCATGGTGAGAGAGGAGATAGAGGGAGAAGAGTTGGAGGAGACAGTAAGGATGAGGAGGTGGTGAGAGAGGTAGAGGGAGAGATATACTATGATGTGACGGATAGGGGCGGGATAGTGATCAATGCGAGGGGGAAAGAGGTAATGGAATACACGCGTGGGGTAGTATCAAACTTGTATAGAAATTATTTTATTAAATTTAAAGATCAAAATAGCCGATTAGTTGGGGAGGTGATAGATGTTGTACATAGTCGGTACCCCAATGCCCCACATGCGACACTCTCGGATGTATCGGGAAGGACGCGAATAAGGGCGATCTTAAGTAATAAAAGATCTCACCTTAAGAAACTCGCGTATGATGATCGGGTAAATCAAGCTGTGGGTGACTATCTTGCCCCGAGAAACCTGCCCACAAAGGCAAGTGGAAGGAGGCAAGGAAATGAGCAGAGGGTGGCATGAAGAGCAGGCAGTAGCATGTGGAGGCATGACGGATCTAGATGGAGACCATTGGATCTTTGCATTTCAGATCTAGAGGCGACGAGTCGTGGGGGGGCAGAGTTCGTTAAGTATCTTGCCACCTTATTTGATTTTTTACTTAATTCATTGATGCGCTGATTGTTTTAATCTTACAAGTTGTGTTGATTATGTTATAGCAACGGGTTATGGGGGAGGAAGCCCACGAGACTGCGTATGCTTGCCCCGGCATACCAAATGTGACACGTGAACTCTCTTCAAAATCGAGGGACATATTACGGATGTGCAGTTTGAGACGGCCATGAGACCGTACGGTCGACAGGTACTTGAAAACTCTAAACAAATGATTTTGGTTTATTAAATTTTGAATTACATATATATATACTTATATATGATATATTACTTGAACAGGCACCAGGGATTTCATTAACGTCTTCACAATTTTGTGATCACGTTAACAAAACCTATTGTTAACATATTAAAACTTGTGATCACATTGTATATTCACATGACCTGAGCAATGACCTGCCAGAACCCACTAGTGCCGTAACACCTCCGGGCTTTTAGGTTTCTCGGCGGGCCGGGAAAAACAAAGAACACCGGCGGGGTACTATTCTGTATATAAACACTGCCCGACACCCATCATACAACTTTTGGGGAGATAGTCCTTGTTTTGGGGGCGTGATATCTCTCCTCAAAGTACTTGTAGAGCTCTTGAGTTGCTAGAAGTGTCCTCTTGGGAAGAACGTCCTTATCTTAGGGGCTGTCGTCTTTCCTTGTAGGCACTCCTAAGGCTATTGAGCCACTCGTCCTTAGTTCTTTGAACTGGGGGCAGGGTGTGGTTCGTAGCTAATGCTTGCGGAGATTTAGGGACAAATTTGGAGTCATTCAGCTTTGCATTTAGCCACGTACGTAATCTACCTCATTCTGCTTTATGAATGGTTTGATGGAGCCAAGAGTCCTGCTTAGGGGCTTGTATTGGTTCTTGATACTTGATATAGTTTAGAGTAGACAAGGGTCTATTGTCCTATACTAGAGTATTGGGCAAGCATAGATCTTTGATTTTCTTTGTGAATGTTAGAGAAGGTCTATTGTCCTATACTAGAGTATTGGGCAAGCATAGATCTTTGATTGTGTATGATCTTTTGTATTTGTCAAGATAGTTTCGAAGTACTGTCTGCTAATGTATGTTTTGTAATACATGAGTGATTTGTTGTTTTTTCATTTGTGTATTCATTGTTATATGCTTGGTTGAATAGGTTGTTTGTTGAGATGGAGGACAATGTTGGATCCAGTGATACCTCCAATAGAGTCCAAATTTCAAATAGCAGGAAAAAAAAGGCACCTGGGATAGAGTGGCAATATGCAATTAACGTTGGTGATCGATTCATAGATTGGGAGTGTAAGCTATGCCATGCAGTAAAATCAGGTGGGGCGCCTCGACTAAGAGAACACTTTTTAGGCGGACCGAAGAAAAAGTCATGTACCCACCCCTCTGCACCTATAGTCAAACGCATAAGAGAAGAAATTCAAAAGAAAGATTCAAGAAAACATGACACTCCTACCGTTAATGTATCAAGGCAGCAAGAACACTGTTGTTCTAATCATCAAACTCCCGCTACATCGCCTACTTGTACCCCGAACGGCAATGTGCAACCAGAAAGTAATCTACCCAGTGTATCTTCCTGCAAGCGAAACTTTGACGTAGGAAATATACCCATTAGGAACTCAATGGAGTCTTCTTGGGCCCTTTAATTTGCCATGAGGTTATGGAAACGTTTAACTTTTTGACAAATAGGAGCCCGCCATGTAAGCAAAAACCATTGGTTTGTAAGAGAGGTGTAAGAGTGGTCAAAGGGTGCACTTTTTCCCCCAAAAGGGGGGGGGGGCAATTTTACAATTTTCGGACCTCCATAACTTCTACATACAATCTCCGATCTGAGCGGAGATTACAGATCCGTGATCTACGCATCAAGAGCTTTCCATAGATATGTTACATGATATGGTTTTATCCGCTAGATTTTAAATTCCATTTTCCCCCCCAAATTCAAATTCGAATAAAGTAACCGTTTTGAAGCTTCAAATTAGAAAACGTTTCTTCTTAAGAGAAAAGGTTTGACTCCCTTAAACTGCCAAATAAAAGGGCCCAAGAAGACTCCATTGAGTTCCTAATGCCATGCGTCAAACTTCATTGCAAGAAAGCCTACGTCAAGGTCAACTCGATGATGCACAACTCGCCCTTGCTGAAGCCATTTACTTTTCTGGGAGTGCTATGATGATGGTGGACAGTGAGCATTGGAAGAGAGCATGGAAGAAAATTGGTGAGTTTGGACCATGGTTTTCACCGCCTACGTACCATGCTATGCGAAATGATCTATTAGAGAAATGTTATGCGCAAGTAAAAGAACGTGTACAAAGAATAATTCTTAGCAATATAGAGCTTTCTGGATGTAGTATAGTAAGTGATGGATGGTCTAATGTGCAAAGAAAACCATTAATTAATATAATCGTTATTTCACCTAGAGGTGAGACTTTCATCCGTGCCGTGGATTCAGCTGGTTCAATCAAAACTGGGGCTTACATTGCTTAAGTCATTAGCTCGGTGATAGAGAAAGTGGGTGCCAAAAATGTAGTCCAAGTCATCATGGACAATGCAAAAAATTGCAAAAATGCATCCAAAATCCTACAGCGACAATATCCACATATTTTTCCGGTAGGCTGTAATACTCATAGTTTTAATCTTGTATTAAAAGATTGGTATAAATCTGATGATACCAAATGGTTTGCCTCAATCGTCGACACTACTCGCCAGCTTGTGAGATTCATGCTCAAGAGACAGAGAGTGTTAGATATTTTTCGACCTCGCATGTCAGTTATGTTAAAGCTTCCAGCGGAGACTAGGTTTTGCACTCACTTTTACACTTTTGAGTCTCTTCTTAGAAATAAAGATGCAGTTTGCGAAACATTTACATGCATGGCATTTCATGACTGGGAGAACACTCAACTTGAAAAAGTGAAAGAGAAAATCAAAGTCTTGAAGGCAGCGCTTACGAGAAGAAGTTGGTGGAACAGTAAGATGGATGCATACCATGTAATGATGCCTATTATGTATGCTGTACGAAGTCTTGATCAAAGAGTGCCTAATCTCGGAAAAGCATGGATGCAATGGTGGACTGTCCAGCGGAGTTTGGAGTGTCCTAAGAAATTAGAGCATTCAGTGGTGGAAAAGCAATGGCGTGTACCATTCTCCAGTAGACAAAGAAAAGTTCTATCGAAGTACTTTCATGCTAGATGGATTGGAGCGCATTCACCACTACACAGTGCTGCGTACATGTTAGATCTTGAATATTGGAATATGGATTTGATGTCCAACGTTGAGGTGGTGCAAGATTTTTATAAAGTGGTAAACACTTTCTATAATAATGATGATGATCGTGTAAAGTGCATAAAGGAGATGACCTCATTTCGATTGAAAGAGGGTTTATTTTCCAACTCCCTTGTTCAACAAATGGCTAAAGAGCAACCTGCATGGAAGTGGTGGATGATGAATGGTGGTGAGCATTATGCTTTATTGCGCAACCTTGCCATGAAGGTTCTGAGTCAGTGCTCTTCAAACTCAGGCTCAGAAAGAAACTGGAGCATGTACAAATATATTCACAGTACTATTCGCAATCGACTTCTTGCAGATCGAGTAGATAAACTTGTTTACATGTATTGGAATGAAAAGATCTTGCGAGACATTGAAAGCGAAGAGTATGAAGAAGATATGCCCAGATGGATGTACAATTGTGATGATGTAGTAGACGAGAACTTTGATGTTGGACGCATGTTGTGCACCACCCTTGAGATAGAAGACAATTTAGACATTGACTTAGATGAGCTTAATTTAGCAGACGAGAGAGTAAACGGTGAAAGAATTTTGGAGCAAGATACTGACATAGAGGAAGAAGTCACTTCATTAATTTCATAAAAAGTACTTGTACAAATGATCGTATTTGGAGAAATTATCAATACAAAAGTAGGATTTGTCTTTTTTAGCTTTCATCTTGAAATAAATTACGAATTGCACTAGGAGTTGCATCTAAAGGTCCTGGTGGTTTATATTCGCTAGCCATGCCGAACACTGTATAAATACCTTGATTTATTGGGACATTGCACAATGCACATGTGGAAGTATTTTGCATTTGCCTCACTAAATATATTAAGTGGTAGTAGTGTCCACAGGGTAGTATATACTGGCCGCTCCACCCATCGAATACTTTGTAACATACAGGACATTGGGGGGTGGAGGAACTAGTAGCCTCAGCAGAAACTCCTACAAGATCAGGATGTATCAAAAAATGAGAGATGTGGTTTCCTTGGCGCACAGGAGCAATACGTGAAGATATGCTATGCACGTCTTGGCTGATCTTTGTGAGCTTCTCTTGAATCCCTCTATTGGCCAGGGGAGGAGTTGACGCTTGAGTTAATCGCTCAGCTTCTTTCTCCTTCTCTACTAGCTGTGCCCCTAAGCTTTCTTTGACCTTGTTTAACTCCAATCCAGCGCCCTCCACCATGAGAGCAAGTTCTTCCCTTGTGAATGTCACTGTCTCTTCACGTATGTCATGGGTGTTGACAGTGGCCTCTTTGGAGGCGAAGTCCACTGGAGTTTCTAGGATAAATTGAGCATATAGCATCTTAGCAAAATAGAGTGGAGCGTCGGCGTTATGGAGAGGACGACCGTACACCTCCAAGAAAATGCGCTCGGCATTAGTTTTGATATCATTGTGAGTGCAACGTGAAATCTTCCATCTTCCCTTCTTAATCTCGCCATCTGGACATGGCCATATTTCCTTTATCATCTCTGTGGTTACGCATTTGTTTATGTCTTTCCATTGGGCATAAGTTGGATTTGTCCATTTCGACAACCTGCATGCTGTTCTTGTTGCTTCGCGGGCTGTCAGGCCATGTGCAAGGGCCTTCATTCGCTCATATGCCTTCTTGGCTAACTCTTGATGCTCGTTTGCTTGCGCCTCTGCCATATCTGCATGAACATAAATGACTTTAGGATTTTAATGAACTGTAAAGATCAACGTAAGATAAATTGACCATTACTCTCAAAAACTTAAAGTTAAACACCACGAGAGGAGAAATGTATTGCAAAGACTCGATGAGAAATATCCACTTGACTCCAAAATTACCTCAAACAATGCGCGCACATCAAATTTTGAAGAGAAAACATAAACTTAAACACCACAAGAGGAGAGAGATATTGCAAATACTCAATGAGATAATATTTCAAACAATGGACACATCAAATTTTGAAGAGAGAAACAAAATGCCATTCCTGAAACTTAATCTCCTGATACTGTATCATTACAAAGTTGGGGTGAATGACACCGATAGCTCTACAAGAGGACGTTGTGCCCTCGTTGGGTCAGTATTTAGTGATCTGAAAAATTCAACTACTTGCAAAATTGATTTTCGCTCATCGCGATTAGGCAGAAACATCCAATTTTTGACTCTATGAATAATAGTATCCATGGTAACTTTGTCATAGTACTTTCT